>NC_057807.1:46831671-47131671 GCF_018294505.1 Triticum aestivum | reverse complement strand
AGATGGTATGTCTCATGAGTTTAATTTTGCTAAGTTTCATAGACAACCTCATGATAGGGAACCACCTTGTAAGGATGAGATTATTGGTCTTGCTTCCATTGTTGTGCCTCCTACTGATCCGTTAGAACAATACTTGCTAGACCATGAAAACAATATGTTTATGAAGGAAAGAAGGGAAATAGATGAAGTGTTCCTCAAACAGGAACCTATGCTTAAACATAATCTTCCCATTGAAATTCTTGGGGATCCCCCTCCACCCAAGGGTGATCATGTGTTTGAACTCAAACCATTACTTGATAATCTTAAGTATGCTTATCTTGATGAAAAGAAAAGATATCCTGTTATTATTAGTGCTAACCTTTCCGAGCAAGAAGAAGAAAGATTATTAAAAACTCTGAACAAGCACCGAGCTGCTATTGGATATGCGTTGGATGATCTTAAGGGCATTAGTCCCACGTTATGCCAACACAAAATTAAATTGGAGGGCGATGCCAAACCAGTTAGAGATCCTCAATGACGACCCAATCCCAAGATGAAGGAAGTGGTAAGGAAGGAGATACTAAAGCTCCTTGAGGCAGGTATAATTTATCCCGTTGCTGATAGTGAATGGGTAAGCCCTGTCCATTGCATTCCTAAAAAGGGAGGTATTACCGTTGTTCCTAATGATAAAGATGAATTGATCCCGCAAAGAATTATTACATGTTATAGGATGGTAATTGATTTCCGTAAGTTAAATAAAGCTACTAAGAAAGATCATTACCCTTTACCTTTTATTGATCAAATGCTAGAAAGACTATCCAAACACACTCATTTCTGCTTTCTAGATGGTTATTCTGGCTTCTCTCAAATACCTGTGTCAGCGAAAGATCAATCTAAAACTACTTTTACTTGGCCTTTTGGTACTTTTTCTTATAGATGTATGCCTTTTGGTTTATGCAATGCACCTGCTACCTTTCAAAGATGCATGATGGCTATATTCTCTGATTTTTGTGAAAAGATTTGTGAGGTATTCATGGATGATTTCTCTGTTTATGGATCCTCTTTTGATGATTGTTCGAGCAACCTTGATCGAGTTTTGCAGATATGGAAGACACTGGTCTCGTCCTGAATTAGGAAAAGTGTCACTTTATGGTCAACGAAGGCATTCTTTTGGGGCATAAGATCTCCGAGAGAGGTATTGAAGTTGATAAAGCCAAAGTTGATTCTATTGAAAAGATGCCATGTCCCAAGGACATAAAAGGTATAAGAAGTTTCCTTGGTCATGCCGGTTTTTATAGGAGGTTCATTAAGGACTTTTCTAAAATCTCTAGGCCTCTGACTAGTTTATTGCAAAAAGATATTCATTTTGTCTTTGATGATGATTGTGTAGAAGCATTTGAAATACTTAAGAAAGCTTTGACCACTCCACCTATTGTCTAGCCACCTGATTGGAATTTACCTTTTGAAATTATGTGCAATGCTAGTGATTATGCTGTAGGTGTTGTTCTAGGGCAAAGAGTTGATAAGAAATTGAATGTTATCCAGTATGCTAGTGAGACTCTTGATACTGCCCAGAGAAATTATGCTACTACTGAAAAAGAGTTCTTAGCAGTTCTGTTTGCATGTGATAAGTTTAGACCTTATATTGTTGATTCCAAAGTTACTATTCACACTGATCATGCTGCTATTAAATATCTTATGGAAAAGAAAGATGCTAAGCCTAGGCTCATTAGATGGGTTCTCTTGCTCCACGAATTTGATTTACACATTATTGATAGAAAGGGAGCTGAGAACCCCGTTGCAGATAACTTGTCTAGGTTAGAGAATGTTCTTGATGACCCACTACCTATTGATGATAGCTATCTTGATGAAAAATTAGTGGTCATTAATGCTTCTCGTACAGCTCCTTGGTATACTGATTATGCTAATTACATTGTTGCTAAATTTATACCACCTAGTTTCACATACCAGCAAAAGAAAAAGTTCTTTTATGATTTAAGACATTACTTTTGGGATGACCCACACCTTTATAAAGAAGGAGTAGATGGTGTTATTAGACTTTGTGTGTCTGAGCATGAACAGGAATAGATTCTACGTAAGTGTCACTCTGAATCTTATGGAGGACACCGCGCTGGAGATAGAACTGCACACAAGGTACTACAATCTGGTTTTTATTGGCCTACTCTCTTCAAAGATGCTCATAAGTTTGTCTTATCTTGTGATGAATGCCAAAGAGTAGGTAACATTAGTAGACGTCAAGAAATGCCTATGAATTATTCTCTTGTTATTGAACTGTTTGATGTTTGGGGCTTTGATTATATGGGACCTTTTCCTGCCTCCAATGGTTATACACATATTTTGGTTGCTGTTGATTACGTTACTAAGTGGGTAGAAGCTATTCCAACTAGTAGTGCTGCTCATAACACTTCTATTAAAATGCTTAAAGAAGTTGTTTTAACAAGGTTTGGAGTCCTAGATATCTTATGACTGATGGTGGTTCACATTTTATTCATGGTGCTTTCTGTAAGATGCTTGCTAAATATGATGTCAAACATAGAATCGCATCTCCTTATCATCCGCAGTCTAGTGGTCAAGTAGAGTTGAGCAATCGAGAGCTCAAATTAATTTTGCAAAAGACTGTGAATAGATCTAGGAAGAATTGGTCCAAAAAACTTGATGATGTATTATGGGCCCATAGAACTGCATACAAAAATCCTATGGGTATGTCTCCATATAAGATGGTTTATGGAAAAGCGTGTCATTTACCTCTTGAACTTGCACATAGAGCATATTGGGCTATTAAAGAGCTCAACTATGACTTCAAACTTGCCGGTGAGAAGAGGTTGTTTGATATTAGCTCGCCTGATGAATGGAGAACCCAAGCATATGAGAATGCCAAGCTATTCAAAGAAAAAGTCAAACGCTGGCATGATAAGAGGATACAAAAGCGTGAGTTTAACGTAGGAGACTATGTATTATTATTCAACTCTCGTTTAAGATTTTTTGCAGGAAAACTTCTCTCTAAATGGGAAGGTCCCTACGTTATCAAGGAGGTCTATCGTTCTGGTGCCATAAAAATCAACAACTTCGAAGGCACAAGTCCAAGGTGGTAAACGGTCAAAAAATTAAACATTATATTTCAGGTACTCCTATCAATGTTGAAACTAATATTATTGAAACTGTAACCCCTGAGGAATACATAAGGGACACTTTCCAGAATGTTCCAGACTCCGAAAAGGAATAGGTATGTGGTACGGTAAGTAAACCGACTCCAAAACAACTCCAATGGCAATTTTTATCAGTTTTGGAATAACTAAGAATTTTAGGAAGAAAGAAGTAGTCTGAAAGGGACACGAGGCCTCCATGAGAGTGGAGGGTGCACCCAGTAGGGGGCGCGCCCCCCTGTCTCGTGGGCACCTCGTGTGCCTCCCGGACTCCGTTTTCTTGCACATTACGTATTTTGGTCAGTAAAAATTCATTATATATTCTCCCGAAGGTTTTGACCACCGTATCATGCAAATATCCTCTGTTTTCGTTTCGAGCTGTTTTTGTTGCAGATCAAGAGCACCATGACGTCGCCCTCCCTCAACAACGAAGACAAGGAGGCTTGGCTATTGAATATAGAGCTGAAAAGAGAAGAACCAGAAGAGATTAACAAGGATGAAGGGATCAAGAAGGCTATGGATGTTCAAGCTACGGCGGTGAAAGAAGAAGACATCCCTCAACCTTTACCTAACCTCTTTACTCCAATAGAAATTGAAGATTTCAAGATGATTGAGTTAGCTCGCATACAGAACAAGTATCTCACACAAGAGAATATTCTGTTGAAGGATCATATCGCCGGAGTCAAGGGCATTGTCCGCAAGTTGGAGGATCTTTTATGCTCAATGTGTGACTATCCGCCGTTATCATCACCACCTCCATCACCTCCGAGGACATAATCACATGGGTATGGGCACTCCCCTTGGCAACTGCCAAGCTTGGGGGAGGTGCCCCGGTATCATATCACCATCACACTTCTATCTTTACCGTTTTATTTAGTTCGATCCTTTTAGTAGTATCTTGATCTAGTAGATTGAAGTTTTGATATCAAGTAGTTTTGAGTTTTGCTTTGTGATCTCTTTTTGTATTCGAGTCTGTGAGCTATCTATAATAAAGATTAGTGTTGAGTCAAGGGCTTTGCTATGTTGCCATGATCTTGAGAAAGTAGAAAGAAAAAGAAATGAGTTAATATTGATCTTATGGATAGTGATTACTTCACATATAGAAAGTATGAGGCATAAAAGTTGTTGAGAGTTGATAAACGTAGCCTTGGTCATCATTGCAATTAATAGGAAGTGATAAGGAAAGAGAGGTTCACATATAAATATATTATCTTGGACAACTTTTATAATTGAGAGCACTCATTAGGTATGACATGCTAAAAGAGTTGATATTGGACGAGGAAGACAACATAATGGTTTATGTTTTCTCACATCTCAGTTAAAGTATATTGTTATTGACCTTCCAAACATGTTGAGCTTGCCTTTCCCCCTCATGCTAGCCAAATTCCTTGCACCAAGTAGAGATAGTACTTGTGCTTCCAAATATCCTTAAACCCAGTTTTGCCATGAGAGTCCACCATATCTACCTATGAATTGAGTAAGATCCTTCAAGTAAGTTGTAATCGGTGCAAGCAATACAAATTGCTCTCTAAATATGCATGACTTATTAGTGTAGAGAAAATAAGTTTTGTACGATCTTGTTGTGGAAGTAATAAAAGTGACGGACTGCATAATAAAGGTCCACATACAAGGGGCAATATAAAGTGATGTTTTTTTGCATTAAGATTTTGTGCATCAACCCTAAACGCACATGACAACCCCTGCTTCCCTCTGCGAAGGGCCTATCTTTTACTTTATGTTTTTACTTTATGCTTGAGTCAAGGTGATCCTCACCTTTCCCTTTTTCATTTTATCCTTTGGCAAGCTCCTCGTGTTTGAAAGATCATGATATATATATATATCGAATTGGATGTAAGTTAGCATGGGCTATTGTTGTTGACATCACCTAAAGGTGAATACGTTGGGAGGCAACACAATAAGCCCCTATCTTTCTTAGTGTCCGGCTGAAACTCCATAACCACAAGTATTCCGTGGGTGTTAGCAATTATAGAAGACTACAAGATAGTTGAGTATGTGAATTTGCTGAAAAGCTCTATTGTTGACTCTTTCTAATGTTATGATAAATTGCAATTGCTTCAATGACTGAGATTATAGTTTGTTAGTTCCCAATGAAGTTTTTGAACCATACTTGACATTGTGAATTCATTGTCACTTGAGGATAGGAAATTATATGGTAAAATCTATATATGTTGTTGTTATAAGAATGATCATGATGCCCCCATGTCCGTATTTTATTTTTATCGACACCTCTATCTCTAAACTTGTGGACATATTTTTCGATATCGGCTTCCGCTTGAGGACAAGCGAGGTCTAAGCTTGGGGGAGTTGATACGTCCATTTTGCATCATACTTTTATATCACTATTTATTGCATTATGGGCTGTTATTACACATTATATATCAATACTTATGGCTATTCACTCTTATTTTACAAGGTTTACCATGAAGAGGGGGAATGCCGGCAGCTGGAATTCTGGCTGGAAAGGGAGCAAACATTGGAAACCTATTCTACACTACTCCCAAAGTCCTGAAACTCCACGAAATATCTTTTTGGAATTAATAAGAATTATTGAGCGGAAGAAATACATCAGGGGCCCCACACCCGGTCCAGGAGAGTGGAGCCCCCCCCCCCTTACTGGGCGCGCCCCCTATCTCCTGGGCCCCCTGGTGGGCCTCCGGTGTCCATCTTCTGCTATATGAGAGATTTTACCCTGGAAACAATCGTGGGCAAGCTTACGGGACAAAACTCCGCCGCCACGAGGCGGAACCTTGGCAGAACCAATCTAGGGCTCTGGCGGAGCTGTTCTGCTGGGGACACTTCCCTCCAGGAGAGGGAAATCATCACCAACGTCATCACCAACGATCCTTCATCGGGAGCGGGTCAATCTCCATCAACATCTTCACCAGCACCATCTCCTCTCAAAACCCTAGTTCATCTCTTGTATCCAATCTTGTATCAAAACCACAAATTGGTACCTCTGGGTTGCTAGTAGTGTTGATTACTCCTTGTAGTTGATGCTAATTGGTTTACTTGGTGGAAGATCATATGTTCAGATCCTTAATGCATATTATTACCCCTCTAATTATGAACATGAATATGCTTTGTGAGTAGTTACGTTTGTTCCTGAGGACATGGGTGAAGTCTTGCTATTAGTAGTCATGTAAATTTGGTATTCGTTTGATATTTTGATGAGATGTATGTTGTCTTTTCCTCTAGTGGTGTTATGTGAACGTCGACTACATGACACTTCACCATTATTTGGGCCTAGAGGAAGGCATTGGGAAGTAATAAGTAGATGATGGGTTGCTAGAGTGATAGAAGCTTAAACCCTAGTTTATGTGTTGCTTCGTTAGGGGCTGATTTGGATCCATATGTTTAATGTTGTGGTTAGGTTTAACTTAATACTTCTTTTGTAATTGCGGATGCTTGCAATAGGAGTTAATCATAAGTGGGATGCTTGTCCAAGTAAGGGCAGTACCCAAGCACCGGTTCACCCACATATCAAATTATCAAAGTACCGAACGCGGATCATATGAACGTGATGAAAACTAGCTTGATGATAATTCCCATGTATCCTCGGGAGCTCCTTTCTCATTGTTAGAAATTGTCCAGGCTTATCCTTTGCTACATAAAGGATTGGGCCATCTTGCTGCACTTTATTTACTTTATTTACTTGTTACTCGTTACTATTTATCTTATCACAAAACTATCTATCACCTACAATTTCAGTGCTTGCAGAGAAAACCTTACTGAAAACCGCTTATCATTTCCTGCTGCTCCTTGTTGTGTTCGACACTCTTACTTATCGAAAGGACTACGATTGATCCCCTACACTTGTGGGTCATCAGTGGATGCTCGAGGGGCCCACGAGGGTGGGGGCGCGCCCACCTGTAGGGGGTGCGCTGGGCACCCTCGTGGCTGCCTCCTCTATTGCTTGCCGTCCACTCCAAGTCCCCTGGATCACGTTTGTTCGAAAAAGATCGCTCCCAAAGGTTTCATTCCGTTTGGAATCCGTTTGATATTCCTTTTCTTCGAAACACTGAAATAGGCAAAAAAAACAGCAATTAAGGCTGGGCCTTTGGTTAGTAGGTTAGTCCCAAAAATGATATAAAAGTGTAAAGTAAAGCCCATAAACATCCAAAACGGGTAATATAATAGCATGGAACAATAAAAAATTATAGATACATTGGAGACGTATCAAGCATCCCCAACTTAATTCATGCTCGTCCTCGAGTAGGTAAATGATAAAAACAGAATTTTTGATGTGGAATGCTACCTAGCATAATTGTCAATGTAATTTTATTTATTGTGGCATGAATGTTCAGATCCAAATGATTCAAAATAAAAGTTTATATTGACATAAGAAATAGTAATACTTGAAGCATACTAACTAAGCAATCATGTCTTCTCAAAATAACATGGCTAAAGAAAGTTCATCCCTACAAAATCATATAGTTAGGCTATGCTTCATTTTCTTCACACAAAAATGCTCTCATCTTGCACACCCCCGATGACAAGCCAAGCAATTGTTTCGTACTTAAATAATATCAAACTTTTTTCAACTTTCACGCAATACATGAGCGTGAGCCATGGATATAGCACTATGGGTGGAATAGAATATGATGATGGAGGTTGTGTGGAGAAGACAAAAAAGGAGAAAGTCTCATATTGACGAGGATAATCAACGGGCTATGGAGATGCCCATCAATTGATGTCAACATGAGGAGTAGGGATTGCCATGCAATGGATGCACTAGAGTTATAAATGTATGAAATCTCAATAAAAGAAACTAGTGGGTGTGCGTCCAACTTGCTTGCTCACGAAGACCAAGGGCATTTTGAGGAAGCCCATCGTAGGAATATACAAGCCAAGTTCTAATGAAAAATTCCCACTAGTATATGAAAGTGACAACATAAAAGACTTTCTATATG
Source organism: Triticum aestivum (assembly GCF_018294505.1). Taxonomy (NCBI): domain Eukaryota; kingdom Viridiplantae; phylum Streptophyta; class Magnoliopsida; order Poales; family Poaceae; genus Triticum; species Triticum aestivum. Next base: position 47,123,597 of record NC_057807.1, on the reverse strand, counting down.
AAGAACATGGTGCTACTTTGAAGCACACGTGTGGAAAAGGATAGTAACATTGCCCCCCCCCCTTTTTTTTTCTTTTTTTCTTTTTTTCTTTTTTTCTTTTTTTTGGGCCTTTCTTTTTTTATTTTGTCCTTTCTTTTTGTTTTCTTTTTTTCTTTGTCCTTTCTTTTTTCTATTTAGGGACAATGCTTTAATAATGATGAGCATCACACTTCTATTTATTTACAACTCATGAATTACAACTCAAAACTAGAACAAGATATGACTATATGAATGCCTCCGACGGTGTACCGGGATGGGTAATGGATCAAGAGTGACATGTATGAAAATTTATGCATGGTGGCTTTGCCACAAATACGATGTCAACTACATGATCATGCAAGGCAATATGACAATGATGATGCGTGTCATGATGATGAACGGAACAGTGGAAAGTTGCATGGCAATATATCTCGGAATGGCTATGGAAATGCCATAATAGGTAGGTATGGTGGCTGTTTTGAGGAAGATATAAGGAGGCTTATGTGTGATAGAGCGTATCGTATAACGGGGTTTGGATGCACCAGCGAAGTTTGCACCAACTCTCAAGGTGTGAAAGGGCAATGCACGATACCGAAGAGGCTAGCAATGATGGAAGGGTAAGAGTGCTTATAATCCATGGACTCAACATTAGTCATAAAGAACTCATATACTTATTGCAAAAATCTACAAGTCATCAAAAACCAAGCACTATGCGCATGCTCCTAGGGGGATAGATTGGTAGCAAAAGACCATCGCTTGTCCCCGACCGCCACTCATAAGGATGACAATCTAAGAACACCTCATGTTTCAAATTTGTTACACAACTTTTACCACACGTGCATGCTACGGGACTTGCCAACTTCAACACAAGCATTGTTTAAGTTCATAATCACCCAACTAGCATGACTCTAATATCACCACCTCCATATATCAAAACAATTATCAAGTATTAAATTGATCATAGCATCCAATTCACTTCCTATGATAGTTTTTATTATACCCAACTTGGATGCCCATCATTCTAGGACCAATTTTATAACCATAGCAAATACCATGCTGTTCTAAGAGACTCTCAATATAATATAATTGCAGCATGAGCTATTAACAATTTCTACAAAAGCAAGCCACCGCCGTGCTCTAAAAGATATAAGTGAAGCACTAGAGCAAGACTATCTAGCTCAAAAGATATAAGTGAAGCACATAGAGTATTCTAATAAATTCTAAACAAGTGGGATTCTCCCAAAAGGTGTGCATAGCAAGGATTATTGTGGTAAACTAAAAAGAAAAGACTAATATCATACAAGATGCTCCAAGCAAAACACATATCATGTGGCGAATAAAAATATAGCTCCAACTAAAGTTACCGATAGACGAAGACCAAAGAGGGGATGCCTTCCGGGGCATCCCCAAGCTTAGGATTTTGGTTATGCTTGAATATATTGGGGTGTCATGGGCATCCCCAAGCTTAGGCTCCTGTCACTCCTTATTCCATAGTCCATCAAATCTTTACCAAAACTTGAAAACTTCACAACACAAAACTCAACAGGAAATCTCATAAGCTCCGTTAGTGACAGAAAGAAAAACCACCACATAAGGTACTGTAATGAACTCATTATTTATTTACATTGGTGTTAAACCTACTGTATTCCAACTTCTCTGTGGTTCATACTCTACATACTAGCTATAGATGCATCAAAATAAGCAAACAACACACGAAAAACAGAATCTGTCAAAAAAGAGAACAGTCTGTAGCAATCTGTAACTCTCGAATACTTATGGAACTCTAGAAGTCCTACAAAAATAGGAAGTCCTGGAAAATTTGTCGGTTGATCTACAGAAAAAGGAATCAATGCAAAATCGCGTTTCTGTGAATTACTATAAAAAACCGTGCGCGCAAAGTTTCTGTTTTTCAGCAGAATCAAATTAACTATCACCGTAGGTTATCCTATAGGTTCTACTTGGCACAAACACTAATTAAAACATGAAAACACATCTAAACAGAAGATAGATGAAATATTTATTACTAAACAAAAGCAAAAACAAAAAAACAAAAATAAAATTGGGTTGCCTCCCAACTAGCGCTATCGTTTAACGCCCCTAGCTAGGCATAAAAGCGAGGATAGATCTAAGTAGTGCCATCTTTAGCACTCAATTCATAAGTAGCTCGCATGATAGATTCATAAGGTAATTTAGCTTTGTTTCTTGGAAAGTGCTCCATGCCTTTTCTTAATGGAAATTGGAATCTAATATTCCCGTCCTTCATATCAATAATTGCACCAATCGTTCTAAGGAAAGGTCTACCAAGAATAATAGGACAAGAAATATTGCAATCTACGTCAAGAACGATAAAATCTACACGCACATAGTTCCTATTTGCAACAATAAGAACATCATTGATTCTTCCCATAGGCTTCTTAATGGTGGAATCCGCAAGGTGCAAATTTAAAGAGCAATCATCAAAATCATGGAAACCTAGAATATCACATAAAGTTTTCGGAATCGTGGAAACACTAGCACCCAAATCACACAAAGCATAGCACTCATGATCTTTAATTTTAATTTTTATAGTAGGTTCCCACTCATCATGAAGTTTTCTAGGTATAGAAACTTCCAAATTAAGTTTTTCATCATAAGATTGCATCAAGGCATCAACAATATGTTTGGTAAAATCTTTGTTTTGACTATAGGCATGAGGAGAATTCAACACGGATTGCAACAAGGAAATACAATCTACTAAAGAACAATTATCATAATTAAATTCCTTGAAATTCAAGATAGTGGGTTGAATGCTATTTAAAGTCTTGACCTCTCCAATCCCACTTTTACCAAATTTAGCATCAAGATCTAAAAACTCTGAATCATTGGGACGCCTTTTAACTAAAGTTGACTCATCTCCAGTCCCATCATTATTAAGATTCATATTGAAAAACAACGATTTAATAGGGGACATATCAATAAATTTTAGATCTTCATCGTTATTTTCATGGAAACTAGAAGAACACGCTTTTACAAAGCAATCTTTCTTAGCACGCAATCTAGCAGTTCTTTCCTTGCACTCATCAATGGAAATTCTCATAACTTTGAGAGACTCATTGATATCATGCTTAGGAGGAGTAGATCTAAATTTCAAAGAATCAACATCAAGCGAAAGTCTATCAACGTTCCTAGCCAAATCATCAACTTTAAGCAATTTTTCTTCAAGTAGAGCATTAAAATTCTTTTGAGAGATCATAAATTCTTTAACACTATTCTCAAAATCAGAGGGCATCTTATTAAAATTACCATAATAATTATTGTAGGAATTTCCATAATTATTAGAGGAATTACTAGGGAACGGTCTAGGATTAAGGTTTCCTCTATAAGCATTGTTACCAAAATTATTCCTACCAACAAAATTCACATCCATAGATTCATTATTATTCTCAATCAAACTAGACAAAGGCATATCATTGGGATCAATAGGAGCACTCTTAGTAGCAAAAAAATTCATAAGTTCATCCATCTTTCCACTCAAAACATTAATTTCTTCTATAGCATGCACTTTTTTACTAGTAGATCTTTTGGTATGCCATTGAGAATAATTAGCCATAATATTATCAAGGAGTTTAGTAGCTTCTCCTAAGGTGATTTCCATAAAAGTACCTCCCACGGCCGAATCTAAAAGATTTCTAGAAGCAAAATTCAATCCGGCATAAAAAGTTGGTATGATCATCCATATATTCAAACCATGAGTAGGGCAATTGCAAATCATTAATTTCATTCTTTCCCAAGATTGGGCAAAATGCTCATGATCAAGTTGTTTAAAATTCATAATATCGTTCCTAAGAGAGATGATCTTAGCTGGAGGAAAATATTTAGAGATAAAAGCATCTTTGCACTTATTGCACGTATCAATACTATTCTTAGGCAAAGATGAAAATGAAACTTTAGCACGATCTCTAAGTGAAAATGGAAATAACTTTAATTTAACAATATCATTATCCGTATCTTTCTTCTTTTGCATCTCACACAAATCAACAAAGTTGTTTAGATGGGTAGTGACATCTTCACTAGGAAGGCCGGAGAATTGATCTTTCATAGCAAGATTCAACAAAGCAACATTGATTTCATAAGACTCAACATCATTAAAAGGTGCAATAATAGTACTAAGGAAATCATTATTATTGGTATTGGAAAAATCACACAATTTGGTAGTATCTTGCGCCATCGGGACAAGCAATCCAACACACAAGCAAACAAAAAGGCAAGCAAAAGAGAGAGGAGATTGGGAAAGAGAAGGCGAATAAAACGGCAAGGGTGAAGTGGGGGCGAGGAAAACGAGAGGCAACTGGCAAATAATGTAATGCGAGGGAGATGAGTTTGTGATGGGTACTTGGTATGTATTGACTTGAGCGAAGACCTCCCCGGCAACGGCGCCAGAAATCCTTCTTGCTACGTCTTGAACTTGCATTGGTTTTCCTTTAAGAGGAAAGGGTGATGCAGCAAAGTAGCATAAGTATTTCCCTCAGTTTTTGAGAACCAAGGTATCAATCCAGTAGGAGGCTCCTCAAAAGTCCCACGCACCTACACAAACAAACAAGAACCTCGCAACCAACGCAATAAAGGGGTTGTCAATCCCTTCACAGCCACTTGCGAAAGTGAGATCTGATAGAGATAATATGATAAGATAAATATTTTTGGTACTTTTATGATATAGATTGGAAAAGTAAAGATGCAAATAAAAGTAGATTGAAAGCTTATATGATAAAAGATAGACCTGGGAGCCATAGGTTTCACTAATGGCTTCTCTCAAGATAGCATAAGTATTACGGTGGGTGAACAAATTACTGTCAAGCAATTGATAGAAAAGCGAATAATTATGAGATTATCTAGGCATGATCATGTATATAGGCATCATGTCCGTGACAAGTAGACCGACTCCTGCATGCATCTTCTACTATTACTCCACACATAGACCGCTATCCGGCATGCATCTGGAGTATTAAGTTCATAAAGAACAGAGTAACACATTAAGAAAGATGAGATGATGTAGAGGGATAAACTCATGCAATATGATATAAACCCCATCTTTTTATCCTCGATGGCAACAATACAATACATGCCTTGCTGCCCCTGCTGTCACTGGGAAAGGACACCACAAGATTGAACCCAAAGCTAAGCACTTCTCCCATTGCAAGAAAGATCAATCTAGTAGGCCAAACCAAACTGATAATTCAAAGAGACTTGCAAAGATAACTTAATCACACATAAAAGAATTCAGAGGAGATTCAAATATTTCTCATAGATAGACTTGATCATAAACCCACAATTCATTGGATCTCGACAAACACACTGCAAAAAGAGTTACATCGAATAGATCTCCAAGAAGATCGAGGAGAACTTTGTATTGAGATTCAAAGAGAGAGAAGAAGCCATCTAGCTAATAACTATGGACCCGAAGGTCTGTGGTAAACTATTCACAACTCATCGGAAGGGCCTTGGAGATGATGTAGAGGCCCTCCATGGTCGATTCCCCCTCCAGCGGAGCACCGACGAAGGCTCCAAGATGGGATCTCGCGGATACAGAAGGTTATGGCGGTGGAAATAGTTTTTTGTGGTGCTCCTCAATGGTTTCAGGGTACGTGGGTATATATAGGAGGAAGAAGTAGGTCCATGGATGCTCGAGGGGCCCATGAGGGTGGGGGGCATGCCCACCTGTAGGGGGCGCACCGGGCACCCTCGTGGCCGCCTCCTTTGTTGCTTGACGTCCACTCCAAGTCCTCTGGATCACGTTTGTTCCAAAAAGATCGCTCCCGAAGGTTTCATTCCGTTTGGACTCCATTTGATATTCCTTTTCTTCGAAACACTGAAATAGGCAAAAGAAACAACAATTCGGGTTGGGCCTCTGGTTAGCAGGTTAGTCCCAAAAATGATATAAAAGTGTAAAGTAAAGCCCATAAACATCCAAAACGGGTAATATAATAGCATGGAACAATCAAAAATTATAGATACATTGGAGACGTATCAAGCACCATTTACTAGTCTGTACCCTAGGTAATTAAAGTTCGTCCATGGATCATATTGGCTGTGATCTCAATCATTTGGATGCATAAACATACTGAACATGTGTATATCTGAATCTTTTTGTGACATATCTATGAATATTGTCGTGTGATCTATCAATCATTTGGATGCATAGATATGCTGAACTTGTGTATATATGAATCTTTTGAGTTGTTGATAGTGAATGTTGGCTATGAATATGAACGTGTCCTGTGAACTTGAATTTGATACGAATGTTTACCTTTTCTGTTGTATTTGTGTGTGAACTTGTTAGTATGCCTACTGTGGGGTATGTGACGTGTGGGTGTCAACGGCACACCTTCTTCCCGAGAAGAATTGCACCTGCTTTGTTAGGGTAGCAACGGTGCATCAGCTCTTTTTAATCTTTTTATTACTCTGTCTTCACCTCTCCCCCACTCAACCCCTGCCGTAATGTTTTCGGCCTCAAAACAAACATAGTACTGCGTTATTTTTGGGTTTGATGAAAAATTGAGTGCTGGTTTCTGTAGGTTGGCCCACCTAGCAAATGGGCTGTTGGTCCACCACGACGGACTGGGAGGCTAAAAATACAAGTTGTATGGTGCAGAGGCAAGTAAAAAAATGCTATCGAGAGCCATCCACTCAAGAAAAAAAATCGCTCCTGTGAGTAGTTTACCACAGACCTTCGGGTCCATAGTTATTAGCTAGATGGCTTCTTCTCTCTCTTTTAATCTCAATACAAAGTTCTCCTTGATCTTCTTGGAGATCTATTTGATGTAACTCTTTTTGCGGTGTGTTTGTCGAGATCTGATGAATTGTGGGTCTATGATCAAGTTTATCTATGAGAAGTATTTGAATCTCCTCTGAATTATTTTATGTGTGATTGGTTATCTTTGCAAGTCTCTTCGAATTATCAGTTTGGTTTGGCCTACTAGATTGATATTTCTTGCAATGGGAGAAGTGCTTAGCTTTGGGTTCAATCTTGCGGTTTACTTTCCCAGTGCCAGCAGGGGCAGCAAGGCATGTATTGTATTGTTGCCATCGAGGATAAAAATATGGGGTTTATATCATATTCCATGAGTTTATCCCTCTACATCATGTCATCTTTCTTAATGTGTTACTCTGTTCTTATGAACTTCATACTCTAGATGCAGGCAGGAGTCGGTTGATGTGTGGAGTAATAGTAGTAGATGCATAATCGTTTCGATCTACTTGTTGCGGACGTGATGCCTATATACATGATCATGCCTGGATAATCTCATAACTATGCCCTTTTCTATCAATTGCTCGACAGTAATTTGTTCACCCACCGTAGTAGTTTTGCTATCTTGAGAGAAGCCACTAGTGAAACCTATGGCCCCGGGTCTATCTTTTATCATATAAGTTTTCAATCTACTTTTATTTGCATCTTTTACTTTCCAATCTATATGATAAAAATACCAAAAATATTTATCTTATCTTATTATCTCTATTAGATCTCACTTTTGCAAGTTTCTGTGAAGGGATTGACAACCCCTTTATCTTGTTGGTTGTGAGGTTCTTGTTTGTTTGTGTAGGTGCATGGGACTTTTGAGGAGCCTCCTACTGGATTGATACCTTGGTTCTCAAAAACTGAGGGAAATACTTACGCTACTTTGTCGCATCACCCTTTCCTCTTCAAGGGAAAACCAATGCAATGCTCAAGAGGTAGCAACAGCTGATGAAAGATGTTGCAGATGATGTAGATGATGCACATGATGATGATCGTGTAAGTGTGTATGACAAAGAAAATCCTGTTATTGAAGTAGGCAAGTTGTTCCCAAGCATGAAGGAGTTTAGGATGTGTTTCAAGACTTATGCAATCAAACATGAGTTTGGTGCCAAGACTATGTGGAATGATAGAAAGAAATTGTATGCAAGGTTCAGAGATTTCGATGGAAGCGTCAGGCCTTGCAAGTGGTACATATCTGCTATAATTCAACCTGATGGAAGTACCATTAGGGTTAATCAAATCCCAAATCCATATACTTGTATTACAAGTTTAGAGAGAGTATCAACCATGACATCACAGCTTTGGATTGCAGAAAAGATCACTCTAATTTTAGCCAAGAAACCAAACACTACAGCAAAGAAACTTAAAGTGGACTTGGAAAAGCAGTACCCCATTATATACCATAGTGTGGAAAGCAAAACAGAGGGCAATGAAAGAATTATATGGTGATTGGGAAAATACTTTTAGGATGCTTTATAACTTCAAAGCAAAGGTGGAAAAGAGGTCACCTGGCAGTGTTGTGGAGATAGATGCTAAGGTAACAGAGGATGGTAGAGTTCTTTTCTCCAAGTTCTTTATGGCTTTAAACCCTTGCATAAATGGCTTCAAAGCAGGGTGCCGTCCATATTTGAGCATAGACTCATCTTTTTTAACAGACAAATGGAATGGTCAATTGGCAGCATGCAATGCTTTGGATGGACACAAGTGGATGTTCCCTATTTCTATTGGTTTGTTTCAGTCAGAGACAGAGGTTTCATGGACATGGTTCACGATGCAGTTGAAAAGATGCATATGGCCAGTGTCACCTTTGGCAGTACACACAGACGCATGTAAAGGGTTAGAAAATGCAGTGAAGAATGTTCCTCATTGTGAGCAGAGGGAGTGCTTTGGCCATATGTGGATGAATTTGATCAAAAAATTCAGAGGGGAAGAATTTGGGAGAATGTGGCCAGCAGCAAGATCTTACACCAAAAAACACATATATCATCTTGATAAGATAAAAGCAGCATGTAGTGAGTTTAGTCCATGGTTGAACACCTATCATCCTCTATTGTGGTACAGGTCAGGATTTAACACTGCCATTAAATGTGATCATATCAACATTAACTTGGCAGAAAGTTTTAACAACAAGATAAAGCAGTTGAAGAACTTGCCTGTGCATGACATGGTTGACCAAATCAGGATCATGATCATGCGCATGTGGGAATTGAGAAGAAGGATTGGTGATTGTCTACAAGGGGATAAGCTTCCTACATTGGTACAACAGGTGGTGAACATGAGCGGAAATCTTACACATTTGTCTTTGGAAAAATCTTCATTGTGAGGTGTTGAAGTTAGAGATACCAAGACTGGAAGGAGGCATGTTGTTAACACTGAGTTGCATGACTGCACTTGCCTCGAGTGGCAACACACCAGGAAACCATGTGACCATTCCATTCTTTTCTTAGCCTCCCAACCCAAGATAAACATGCATCCATATTTGCATGAGTATTACTCAGTGGCAAAATTCAAGGCTGCATATGCAACTCCAATTCCAGCACTTATAGATCAGTCTCAATGGCCTGAAGTGGAAATTGAACTTTCCATGTGTCCTCCCCAAAGAAAAAGAAAGGCTGGCAGGCCTAAAGAGAGTAGATTCAAGGCATGGTTTGAGAAAGGTGGGAGTAGTAAAAAGGGGAAGGGGAAGAAGGATGCAAAGCCAAAAAGGTCCCAAAAATGTAACAAAAACAGATACAAGCTGTGCCAGGAACTTGGGCACCAAAAAGGATCTCCAAAATGTCGTTACACTCCTGAAAGGCCAAAGTATGTTTACGTTTGTGTTTTTTTATTTGAGTGTTGTTTTTAATTACTAGCAAAATTACAAGCTTTGTTTTCCAGGAGGAAGCGTGGAGGTCAACCCCTTGTTGTTGAAGATTGCTGGGCAATCAAAAAGTCAAGAATCAATGGCTGTAGAAAAAATAGAAATTTTGGTGATGAACCAGAGTTGGATGATGCTGCGGTGCAAAATGAGCAAGAGTTGGATGATGTTGTGATACAAAATGATCAAGATTTGGATGATGTTGTGCAAAATGAGGTAGTCTTTGATCTTGTGATGCATTATGAGTGACATTTGGATGGTGATGTGCTGCAGAATGTGGTGCAAAGTGAAGATGTTGCGGAAGATGTTCTGCAAACTGAAGTTGTTGCGGCAGATGTTCCGCAAACTGGGCCTATGTTGCAAGTTGTATTACCAACTGAAGCTACTGGAGTTGATGTTGTGCAAACTGAGCCTCATGTAGGTGTTGTGGTGCCAACTGAAGCTGTCCCAGCTAATCCAGTGAAGAAAACCAAGACTTTGAGTGAAGTAGGTGTGGTAGGATCAAAAAGTTGTAAGAAGAAGAAGAAATTGAGTGGTAAGAAGAAGAAGTGAAAACTTATTATGTCAAACTTGTCTAATGGTGATGTGTGTTGTAGAATAACAAACTTGCCTCAATTTGTGTAAAATGGTATTTGTGTAATGCTATTCAAATTCTGGCTGAATTTCAAATTTGACCCAAAATTCAAATTTGAAATTGTTTACTATGTGGTATTGATGTTACAATGCTTTATCAAATATTATTCATATATAAGCATGTTAAGCGATCAATCCGAGCACTTATTGTTGATGTGGAACACTAGTCACAAAAAAGGGCTCCAAATGAGCTCCGAAGCTAGGCTAAACACCCCATTTGTAAGTAAAAAAAATCGACCTTTTCTAAATGGGCCAAAAATCAAAACTTGACATCTAGTGTGCAAATATAAGGTCCATGCCCAATATGAGATCGTTTGGATAAATTATGACATGCTTAGCCCTAAACCCTAGCTTGAATCCCATGCAACCTCGTTCATGATAGCTATGTTTTGTGAAGGGTTTTTCATGAAAATACCCATAGACCAAGTTTCTTATTTTTCCCAGCAACTCACTCACATAAAATGATGATGAGTGCAAGTTTCATATTTTTATGATTTTTTTTGAATTAGTTATGCTCAACCCTAGCCCTCAAAACCCCATCTGAAACCCCGCACCCTTCCGCGCCGCTTGATCTCTGTTAGTGGACGGCCTGGATCAGGTGCTAGGGCTACATCACTGATCCGTGTGAGGCTCCGTGATTGGCTGCAGTCGGCAACGCTGGATAACCCCCCGTCTCAACTCTGGATCGCTGGATCACTGCGTGTTCTACGGTGTGGATCAGCATGCAGTGCTACATGTCAGCGATCCGCGCGCTACGCTCTGATTTGCTGGATTCATAAACACATTTTTTGCGCTATGGCGAGTGGTCTTGCCGTTGGGCTCTGGTGAAAGAAGTCCACCCTTTGGACCTTTGGACCGAACCACGCCTCCTCTAGCCAGGCCCTAGCCAGCAGGCTACGTTGCCATGCTCGATCGGAGCCTACAATGCATGCATGCACGAGCGGCACATGCACAGAAAACGGGTCAGCATGACCCGTTGACCCCCGACGGATGGCACAGACGCATGCACCTGTGTGAAACATCGTAGCGGGGCTATTGATGCAGGGGCACCCCCCATTGATGCATGCAACCTTTGGTTTCCCATGCGTGTGTACACACTCCCGATGCCACCAAATGCCGCTCGGTCATTATTTCCACCCGGTGAAACCATTCAAAAAAATTCAAAAAACATGTTGCATTAGAGCTATTTAAGCCATACCTATCGTCTTCCTCTCCCTCCTCATCCATACCCCAACCCCATCCTCTCACATCTGCCCACATTTTCCCTCCTTATTCCTTCTTCTCCACAAAGTAGAGGGTCCCGAAGCCACCATGCAGTACAACGGCCCGACCTACCGCTACCCCCCCCCACTGTGTCGGAGAGGCTCTATCTCGCCGACGTCTATGTAGAGAACACCCTTAGGGTGTGGGCGGTCTCAAGGTGGAGGGGCGCAAGGGATTTCACGCGGTTCTTCCTTTCTGCCAGCTACCGCCACCTCCCCCGTGGCTCTCCAACTATGTTCCATGTTGAGGAGGTCAATCACAACGGCGTTGTGGTTGGGCTCCTCGCTACATTCACCAACCCCTTCGATGCCTTCCACCTCCTCGGCCGAGTGTTTTGGTGTGGGTGTGAGTTGAGTGCTTTCACCACCCACAACATCTTCACCGACTTCAACAAACATCTTCCCCACCTAAAACGGCATGCACACCCTCCCGTACCCCGTCGACAACCAGGAGTGAAGGGCGCCTGGAGGAGCGAGGTGGCGTTCGCCAAGAAGAGGAGAAGGAGAAGAGCCCCGTTTTGTGCCCCCGATTTATCTAGCTATCTATCTATCATTTTAGTATTTTAAGTTGTAATCGTTTATGTTTCTGTGCTACTATTATTAAGTTGTAAGGCTATGCCATCTATGTCGTGGAACTATCGGTTGTGCTACTATTTATATTGTTGTTGGGTTTCTTATTTTTATATTTTTGTTTCGTGCTATTATTTGTGGGGTGCTATGGGTTGTACCCGTTTTGTGCTATTATTTGTGTGTTGCCTTGTGTTGCTACACCCCATTTACCACGTCACACAAACGGTCTTCACAATGTTCGCCAAATCATTAGTCATGACCCACATACTCACAAAGTGTTCTATCTAGTTGATATTGATTAATTGATATATGTGCTTGATGTTCTATCTAGTTGATCTATGTGTTACTAATACAAGGAAGATTTCACTATGAACATGCAAGTGTATGGGTACCCAATTGTTTTTGCGAAAAGAAAAAAAATCATATATTGGTGTGCTGCATGTGGGCATGCATGTATCTAGGCCCTGGCTATTTAGGGCCACCCTAGCTACTAGGTGTAGGGTGCAATTTTATTTGTGCAAATAATTATTGGATTAACTCAAATGCCCAAATAAATATTTCCGTGCTCCTAAAAATATTGCTTTGAATTTTAACTCTTGCCAATATTTTCAGAGGAAAACAGAAACATTTTCTTGGACCTATTTGAATCGAATTTTAACATGATCATTTCCAAAAATGATTTCTGAGGATTTCACATATCCCCATTTAATTTGCGTTTCATGGAACCATAGACATGCATAAAAAGAATCACAACAAATATGTAAAGAAAAACAAAAAAGTACAATACATGCGGCCCAACATTTATTCGACAGAAAAAATTGGCTAAAGAAAAAACAAGTAAAGAAGTACATGTTTGTTAAAGGTTTATTTGCCGAAGCAACATTTTATTTTGATTTAATCAAAGAATTTTTTTAACATGGGTGCCTCTATACTATAAAACTGGGTTGGAGCCCCTACGTGGGTGGGCTTTTCTCAATTTGGGCCTGGTTATTTTCTCACGGGCCAACATCTATTCGACAGCAAGATTTGTTGTTTCTGAATTTTTTGGGGGGGTGCACTCTGTTAACTGAAGAGTAAGAAGAGAGCATGAACACTGAATATTTCTGCTTCAATTCAATTATAAGAACTTGGCATGGCGCACATATCGCATCTTTTGCCCTGACAGACCTAAATGCCCCCTCTAATGACGGATGAATAGCAAGTAAAACATAAACAGAGCAATGATACAACAATAAAAAAACCTGCCATGATATTTGCTTGTTTCTGCGAATTGATCATCTCCATTTGATTTTTTTTATCTACTTCAATTCCTCGGTCAGTTGAGACTCCAAATGCGGTTCAGCATTGCGCGCATAGCTCGCCATCGACATGACTCTGCCCGCCCCTCTGTCCGAGCTCCCAAAATTCTCCATCTGCGGCACCCCGCCCAAATTGAGCTCCCAGGTTGCGGCCCCACTCGAATCAACGTAGCCCTCGAACTGAATCATCTCAACATTGATCATCCATCCACTCAAAATGTGTGCATTTCTTCAGGATCTGAAAACAACAACATGAACCCTAAATTCAAAATTCAAGGGGAAAAAACAAAATATGGAGAAATTAGAGCAAACGGCAGTGAAATAACGGGCTAAGAACTAAGATCTAACCTTGCCATCCCTTCCTGCCATTGATTTTCTCAAGCACTTCATAAATTCCCGCCCAAGATTTCCATTCTCATCAGTCCTACTGACCCACCATTTCAGACGATCTATGCGTGGGCATGACGGGCACCTTGTGAGCGGCACTAGACCATACTGACGCCATTTTGAGTGCATGGTGGAGGAGGTGGACATCTGGACTAGGTCGCCGGAGAAGAGGAAGAATGGGGAAAGGGGAAGCAATGGACGGCGACGGGCGAACAGGCACGGGCGAAAAGGTGGGTCCCGACAGCGGGCGGACGGGCACGGGCGAAGAGGTGGGTCCGACGCTTACTGGATAAGTGGTGTGTCCCGCGCTTACGTGGATAAGTTGTGGGTCCAGCCCATAACAGCTAATGAGGGCATCAGTTCAGCTTAAGGGTCATGTCGTCTGTGGGCTATTTACTCGCTCAAAAGTGTCGCCCCAAAATCATTCTGTCGAACAACGTCTCACTTCATCCAATTCCCACGAAAGATGTCGCATAGGAGCTATTCACCCCAAAAAAGACCTGTAAGCAAAGAACGGTGCGGCAAAGCGCGCGACAACTTCTAGTACAAGGCAAGCCCTACGGTCTAGACCATGGAAAATCACTGCGTCTGACTAACTAAATTAGTACAGTGATGGAAATCCATTTGCGTTCTCAATCTTGTCTGATTTAATTTCCATGATTTGTTCTGGTGTGTGGATCTGGCGAGTGATGACAGATTTAGTTGTGATGCCAGCATGCATGTGAGTCAGCTGATAAAACCACTCATGTATGAATATATGATATAGGGGTAGGGGAGGAACCGCGCCCCTCCCCTCCCCACCCCTAACCCTAACTGCGCTGCCAGCCGCCGCTCCCCGCTCCTTCCTCGCTTCGCCGCCATTGGAGGGGGCATCGGCAAAGCCCGCGTGGTCCCCAGGGAAGGTGGCGGCGGGGCGTACTCGCCGTTCTCGCGCAGATCTCGTGGCGGCCGGTGGCGCGCGGCGGTGTTCCGCCGGGGGCTGGCGCCCGCTGCCCCTGAGGCGGCGTCCCTCACGGCGGTGGGGCTGCCCCTGAACGGTGCTTGGTGGTGGCCACGTGGTGGCGCGCGGGTGGGCCGGATCTGGGCTTCCGGTCTGCGTCCTCGTCATGGCAGCGCTTGCCGTTGCCCTCGGTCATGAGGCGTGGTCTGGGACGGGCCTAGCACCGGTGGTGCTGGCCAGGACGCACGCTAGCAGCGCCCTACTTCATCTCTCGTCATCTCGTTGGCCAATGATGGTGGTCATCTTCATCGTCAAAGATGGCCGGCCAGAGGCTTGGTGATTGGATCTCGAGATCCATCATCTAGTTCCGGCTGCGAGTTGGGGAGACATGGTTGCTGGTGAAAACCGAGCCATTGGCAGGCGATGGCGGCGTTCTACACCGTTACCTTGATGGAGGCATTGTCGTGTAACTACTGTCGACACACTCGTGTTTCTCTAGGGAAAACCCTAGGATCTGGTGTTCCAGATCGGACGATGGTGTCACTGCGGTGTCATTTCTCTCTTGCGAGCATCGTTTGTGGAGCAGCGCTGGAAGTCAGAGGAAGGAGGTGGAGCGTCTTCGTCTTGCATGGAGCTTCGGTGGAGATGTCAAGTCATGCCTGACCGACAGGTGCTACGCTTTATCATGCCTGGTCGGCAGGTGCTACGCATGACAGATCTTCCAAAGACTTCAAGTTGTGTCGGCTGGTGGTACTTGGCAGCAAGGTGCTGAGGTGTATCAGTGGTGACCGCGACGTGCACAGCTGTTTGCGCGCAGGGAGGAGGTGCCGTAGACCGACCAAGGTTGATGCATCCGTACAATTCTGAAGATGGAGCGGTGGCAGTTGGCGGCGGCGGCCTCTGAGAGCACGCCGGACCGGCGAGATCCATGCCTGGCAGGCGTCCTGGATGGATCCTCAAGTCTTAGATGTTAGGTTTAGCTGCGATGTCTGTTTGGTATTAGGCTCAGGCTATCTGCGCCCCTTCATCAACTGGATAGGTGTAGCGACACTTTGTTGCTTAGGCGGCGGCTTTAGTCTTACTGTGATATTACTTTGTAAGGTCTTGTGAGAATAATTAATAAAGTGGCCGTATGCATCGCCCAGATGCAGAGGCCGGGGGTCATCCTTTTTTTCTAAAAAAAAAGAGTTCATGAATCTATTTAATTTCTGATAGCTGAAGCTTGATCTTCAACTATGTGTTGTGTAGGCAGGAAACAGGTTAGATACATCAACTTTATTTGCGTGATAGAGAAAACCAAGATTAATTGTCGATGATTTGATATTGACACCATGTATCATTGTATGTAATGAAACAGTTGATACACCAGCATAATTGTGTATCGCTAAAATATCATCCCAGCATTGATGGTACATAATTTTACACAGGGTGTGTGCCACGCGGGCAATCATCCTATATATATTCCACGCCCCATGGAGCAAGGTCACAAACAATTTATGCATGCATACATCCCACATATGGGGCAAATGGAGTCCGGTTGCATTCTCCTACTGATCGCTAGCTTCGGGTTCGTCGTGACGACAGTGGCACGAGAGATGCCTTCACTGCATCGCCCACCTTCATTCTTCGGAGCAAGTGCAACATTTCTTACCTTCGACAAAAGCGCAGATTTGATCCATGGGAACCTCAGGGAGAGCCATTCTCCTCCTTCCCGCAAGGTTTACCGTACCATGCACGACGTTCCGAGTGGTGAGAATCCGATACACAATGGTTCTGCCCCTCGCATCAAAGTTCATCCTAATGGGAGAGAGGCACAGAGTGCTCCTTCATCTACCTCTAATAAGCTACCTCGATCTAGAGTGTTATTCTCTATTTAAGGGATTTCACATGAATATAATCTTTGATACAGAATAATACTCCAGATCGAGCAGTTTGCTTGTGCAGGATCGTGTAGTTTTTTTTGGATTTTTTTTTGCGTTTCGTTTATTTTTGGATTAACATGTAATTTTATTGCTCAATAATCAAGGTTATACAAATAATGTCCAGTGGAACATGAAACCACGCATATCTACATACTTGCAATGAGGCCGCAACCTTCGCTAAGTGAAGGATTAAAGATGTCGACTAGATGAAGGTGAATAGGCAATTACCAAATTGTCTTTTTCTCACTTCATTTTAGAGGCAATGCTAAATAGTAAGTTCTCTATGAAAACAGTTAGGCTGAGCAATGTGATGCTATCGATTCAATCGTACACTAATCATACACACAAATGTGTACGATCAAGATTAAGGACTCACGAGAAGATATCACAACACAACTCTTGACACAAATTAAAATAATAAAAGTTTTATATTACAAGCCAGGGGCCTCGAGGGCTCGAATACATAAGCTCGAAAACACAAGAGTCAGCGGAAGCAACAATATATGAGTACAGACATAAGTTAGACAAGTTTGCCTTAAGAAGGCTAGCACAAAAGCAACATTGATCGAAAGGCAAGGCCTCCTGCCTGGGAGCCTCCTAACTACTCCTAGTCGTCGGCGGCCTCCACGTAGTAGTAGACATCGGCGGTGACATCTGACTTCTGGGCTCCAACATCTGGTTGCATCAACCGGAAAGAAGAAGAAAGGGGGAAAAGGGGGAGCAAAGCAACCGTGAGTACTCATCCAAAGTACTCGCAAGCAAGGATCTACACTACATATGCAACATTATCAAAGGAAGGCTGTATATATGGACTGGGCTGCAGAAATGCCAGAATAGAGAGAAGGCCTAGTCCTATCGAAGACTAGCATCTTCTGGAAACCACCATCTTCAGCAAACAGGAGGGAGTAGAGTAGCATAAAGTAAAGTAGTAGTAGTGTTATCAACCTCGGCCAGAGATCCTTTCTCGACACCCTGCGAGAAAGCAATACCAGAGCCATACTATCCAGTTATCATCACAAACCAATCCTCATCACCATCCAGTCTCATCAGAAGTATCCAGTTCTAGTTGTATCGATCGGGATACAACTCCAAGTGTCCGTTACCGTAGGACAGGCTATCGATAGATGTTTTCTTCCCTGCAGGGGTGCACCAACTTACCCACCACGCTCTCTTAACTCCGGTCGGACACACTTTCCTGGGTCATGCCCGGCCTCGGCCAAACAATACGCCGCAACCCGACCTAGACTTAATAGAGAGGTCAGCACGCCGGACTAAACCTATGCCCCCAGGGGTCATGGGCCATCTCCCCGGGAACTCCTACACGTTGTGTGGGCGGCCGATGAGCAGACCTAGCTACCTCCTTAAAAAAAGGTAGGTGCTTACACAGTCCAACCCGGCGCGCGCCGCTCAGTCACTGATGTCTATTAAGCTTCGGCTGATGTATACGACACAGAACGCCCATACTATGCCCACGTGATAGTTAGTGCTATCAGGCCAGAGGCCCCTTGGATCAAATATCCAAACCGTTAGTGTGTTGGTAGTGCGGTCACGAGAAGAGACTCACGAAAGATGTGACCCCGTCGCCCCGTCTCAAGGACTTGCGGCAAGGGCTAAGAATGCCCGGCCACGCCTCGTATTCAACTCTCGGGTACCCTCCAGGTCAACCCGTCTCCACATCACTCGCGGGTACCCCTCAGGGTCGACCCGCCTTTCCAAGTAACAGTTGTAAAGTACATGTATCCGTGTGTCCAAACATCAAGGGGAAAACCCGAGGAATCACCCCCGGTGGGTTCCACTCAATGTAATCATCAAGGTGAACGTAAGAGAAATCACCCCCGAGGTTCACACTTGAGGGGTTGCACGACAGAGTCGTATCGGAAGTGGTTAAGGCGGAATCACCCTCGATGACCACGACCGAATAACTACACTACATGGTTAACATTAGAAGTGCTGTAGAGGTCTCACCCTCGGCACTCGATAGTAACCCAGCAGTGTCGAGCAACTAAGGGGAAAGTGATGTGCGGTGAAGGGGCCTGGTCTTCGATCCCGTTGATCGGGTCTTCAATGATGAAGCAGGGGCAACAAGGACAAGGTGGGGGTCACTGATGGCTCACTAACCAACCTATACTAAGCAGTTTAGGATAAGCAGGTAAGGTAACAATAAGCCGGTACAAAAGCAGGCTATGCATCAGAATAGGAGCAATCAATAACAGTAATAAAATCTAATGCAAGCATAAGAGAATGGAATGGGCGATATCGAGATGATCAAAGGGGGGCTTGCCTGGTTGCTCTGGCAAGGAGGGGTCGTCGTCGACGTAGTCGATCACAGGGGCAGCATCGGTCTTGGGGTCTACCGGAGAGAAGAGGGAGAAGAAACAGTAAATATAAAGCAAACATAGCATCACAAAGCATAACATGGCAATATGCTGCGCCGGGTGTGACCTAACGCATGGCTACACGATATAGGTGAAGGGGGAATTCAACCGGGAATGTATTCCCGGTTCCGGACCTGTGTCAGACAGATGACCGGAGGGGGAATGTTCCATGTTCAGCATGCTAGAGGCATGTGACAGATGAACGGACCGCATATTCGGATTTGTTGGATTTTTCTGAGCAACTTTCATATAGAAAACATTTTCATCCGAGTTACGGTTTATATTATATGATTATTCAAAGATTAAACCATTTTCTGGAATAAAATAAATTAACAGAAAGGTTTATTGTGTCAGCATGACGTCACAGCGACATCAGCAGTCAGCAGGGCGGCTGACCAAGTCAAACCTGGCCTGTGGGTCCAGTGGGACCCACATGTCAGCCCCTGATAGCCTAACAGTGTATTAAACTAACTAATCTAGGTTAATTAGCTACTGGACCCCACCTGTCATAGCCTAATTGGCTAAACTAATTAGTTTTAAATATTAAAACATTTTAATTAGAGGATTAAGCGGTGGGGCCCGCACGTCAGCGTCACAGGGACGCCTAGTCAGCAAGTTGACTGGGTCAACGGTTAGAGGGACCCAGTGGCAGTGGCTCAGCGGCGTGGTCCAGGGTTGCCGCGTCAGCGCCACGTCGGACGGCGACCGGAGTCGCGCCGGCGACCATTCCCGCGGCGGAAGTTCGCCGGAGATGGCCGGAAAACGGCTACAAGGCACGGTTCGCTGCGTTTAAGGTCACGTTCGAGAGCTGGCGTCGGCGCGCATCGCCAGGTGCCACCGGTTGGTCTCGGGGAGGCTCGATACGACGACGGCGAGCACCTTAGCGGCCGTCGGAGTTCGGCCATAGGCGGAATGAGCGACAGAGGCCACGGGGATGGGATCTAGCGGCACGAGCGGCCGCGGTGAGGGGACCTGAGCATGTTCCCGTGCTCGGGCGAGCCTGACAACGACTACAACGTCGACAGCGAGCTATGCGGCGGAGCTAGGTTCGGGCGGCGATGGCAGAGGCTGCCATGGCGTGGGGAAGAGCACGGGGAGAGAGGGATAGGGAGGAGGAGCTCACTGGGCGCCTGTAGGTGTGCTCAGTGGGCTCGGGGCAGGCGCGAGGTGGCCGAATTCGACGCCGGCGTTCGTCGGAGCAGAGGAGGAAGAAGAGGTCGCCGCGCTTGCTGTGGGGGCTCCTGGATTGGTCTGGTGGTCGAGTAAGACGTCGTGGGGCACGACGGCGCTCGGGGACTCGTCAGAGAGGGCCGGTGACAGCGGTGGCCGCGGGATCAACCGACGCACGGCGACGGTGGCGCTCAGGAGGAGTGAGCGCGTGAGGGAGAGGGGAAAGGTGGATCTGGGGGAGGAGAGGCGCAAGTGGGAGTGGGGAGCTGACGAGGCCAGGAGGCTCGGCCTTATCCCCTCGGCGCAAGCAGCGGGGTGGCGAGGCGGTCGGGCGGCGACCGCGCGGGCGTGCACCTCGGTCGGGTGAACAGGGAAAGGGGACGACCGCAGGGAGGAGTGGGCTGGGCTGTGCACTGTAGCAATGGGCTACAAGTGCACAGTAGTAGCTAGGCCCTTTTCTATTTCCTTTTTTTTATTTACAGAGAGAGAAAGGGAATTATTTGGCCAACTATTTCACTTAGCAAAAATTTGGGAGGTGTCCCATTAAATCCCTGGTGATCATAGACAGTGCCACAATTATTTTGGAGACCAGAAGAATTCTTTTGGTATTTTTCAAAAATAGGATAGCATTTAAAAATGCTGAATTTGTGCTGTTATAATTCCTAATGTTCATCTTTGCACCAAAGTGATGTTTTGTTCCTTAACAAATAATTGTTATGGAATTTTTGACAGATGATGAACATTTTTCCAGCAACTTTTGATCAACTTCAAACTTCACTTGAATTTGAATTGACTGGAATTCCAAATGGGATATTGGACAAAGGTTATTAAGCACTGTTTGGGTAAATGATTAGCTTAATCACATAGGGTTACTGTAGCATGACACTGAGGGTGTTACAAGCAACCTATATGATGTATCATTACACACAAATAAACTGCGATAAGCTACACATCATAGACCTTACGGAGATAGATAAACCACAAGTGTTCGAGAGGAAGATGTATGTGAGTACTAGTCTTCGTTGGAGAGGTGGAAGCCAACGAATGCGCTCATGACTGTGAATGTCTCACCTACGTCTCCAAGTGCCTCAACCAACTAAGGGTATCTCCAACGCCGATCCTCAAACCGTTTGCATACACCAGGGCCGCGTGGTCGGGACGTGTTGTGACATCCAACGCGGTCTTGTATCGGTCCGCGGGACAGTCTGGACGTGTTTTCTCCCGCAAACCGAAGTCAAATGCGGGGGCTTTGCGGGTGTTCAGACAACGGTCATGCCTGCTTCTGACCACCCTGGCCCACCCAAACACACCCCACCCCCCTCTCGATAGCGTGCGTTCCCACCCGACGTCAGTTGCCCGCATTAATGTCGATGTAGAGCGGCCACTCCCCATTGAAGCCGGCTACGGAGTGGATGCGACCTCTCGCAGGTGTCGGCATTGACCGCGACGCGTCCCCAGAGTCCGCGCCTGTTCAATGTCGGAGATGTGTTACTGGACGGGTCGGGACGGATATCTACCATGCTCGTCAAATGCTCGTCCGTCCGTATGCCGCCATTAAGCAGGCTCGTCGGCCGAGGAACCAACTCCAGCGCTGCGCATTGAATCCGCTATTTAAAGTCGGCGACACCCGGCTACCTCCACACCACAACACATCCTCCTCCCTTTGCTCCACATCCGCCATGACCGCGAGTGGGAATGCACTGTGAGACAGTCTGGCGCCGAAGATTAAGCACGAGGTTGCGGCCCTTGCAGCTGCCTGGCAGTCCCGTCGTGCGAGGAGGATCGAGCAGGGCATGCCAGCCAGTTCGCCCGAGATCTCTAACGACGACCCCACATGCTTCGACGAGGACATGGCGCCGGACCCGCGTCGGTACATGCCAGCCTGACCATGGAGCAGGCGCAGGAGCACTACGACGTCCTCATGGCGGAGGAGGAGCAGCCTGCGCCAGCTCCTCTGTCGGTGTTCCGGCAAGCGCAGGAGGAGTAACCCTACAACATGTTCCTCCTAGAGTAGCACCGGCTAGCGGAGGGCCAGATAGATGGCGAGTGCACGAACGAGGAGGCCGTGGCGTCCATGGCCGCAGTGAACCCCAACTTCGTCGTGGAGCAGCGTGCGATCTACGAGGTCATCCGCGCTCAAGTTGCCGCTCGCCAATAAGCGGCCGCCGCAGAGGCATGGCTACAGGTGATCGTGGGTGAGAACAACGCCAGTTGCGCCTCCGACGAACTATCGGGTGACTTGGTTGGACAACGACGGCAACAGTGCCACCATCTCCATCGTGGACCTCATGTCCATCGGCGACAGACGGGTGGTGGACTCCTCCAAGGATGAGTAGGGCACGGGAGGCGGTGGGGCCTTGTGTCCCATGTGGGCCAGTCTGTCTTCCGTGTTCTACACTTCCTCATCGGAGACCACACCTTCCCTTCACGGGTCTTACAGTCGGTGCTCATGGAGAGGGCGGATGGAGGAGGTGGTCACCGACGCAGAATAGAAAGGAAGTGGACGACGGCCGGCTGCCAATGTAGGATAGTTTAGGGTCAGATTTCTTTTTTTGTTCTTGTAACGAAAATCCGACGTGTTTGTGTGAATCTTGTCCGGTTTTCGCTGTGTTTACATGAACTTTGTCCGTTTTGTTGAAAAAGTATTTGAAATGTATGCAGACAGCATTGGATGGCCACCTCCCGTATTGATGAGGACATCAATACCATTGTTACACCCACAGCCCCTGCTGCTATACATACTGGACCAATTACTAGAGCTCGTGCACGCCAATTAAATTACCAGGTACTTTTGTTTCTTGGTAATGATTCTAATGTTCATGAGAATATGATGCTGCCTAAATTGGATACTTTGTTTTGCTTACAAATGAAGGGCCTAGCTTGGAGAAGGATGAACATTGGAGCAAGAACAAGCATGCAGATGATGGCATGCGCAAGGGGAACAAGAACGGAGTTACAAGTGATGATTTCAGAACGTTGAAGCCACCATAATGAGTGCATGAAGCCTTGGACAAAATATACAAGTTGCTACTTCATAATTTTCGTCCAGAGGCTATTCTAGGTGCTGCATCACCTTATTATTGGGCCAGGCCCATGTAATTTTGAAATACTTGATTATAGGCTGTTTTTAGAGTCTGTATGTGTGGGGAAGCAAGAGTTAGGGTTGGTTTCTGACCCCTCCATCAAGGGCCACGGAATTCCCCCTCTTCCTCCATATATACAACCCTTAGGGCATCGTTTAGACTTTGGGTTTTGTTTAGATTAAAGTTCGCCATAGCTGCAACTTAGCGTGCTTCGTTTCTGTTCAACGACTAGACAAAGATGTCACAGAACCACACGTTCATCAATAAAGCTTTCCTCTTATATTTGCAATATCTAGATTGCAATCTTAGTTTCTTGCTTGTTCTTCGTTTGCCTGCAGGAAATAGACCCTCGTGGTCAGGTTGATAGTGCTCTGGCGTGGTCAATAACCTCTCAGAGTTGGTTTAGCGATTGCTAAGGAGCAACGTCCTCGCACGTTCGTAGTCGGATCGTCGAAGTCTACCCACCCAAAACGATAGCCACCATCTCATCGAAAGATGGGACACCTTTGCCTCTATCAAGTGGTATCAGATTTCCAGGTTGCTCGGTGAGATTTTACAGTTTTTCGTAGTTTAAATCGAGTCTGTTCTTCATACCTACAGTCCACGAAAAAACCAAAAAAATTTAGGGTTAGTTGATCATATCTGAACAAATCTGAGCCTTTGCATAATATTTTTAGTGTTTTGCAGTGTTGAATTTGTGGTTGCATCATCGTGTCTAGTTGCTGGTCTTAGTGTCTAGTCCTTTAGAGTTTCGAGTTCTATTCACAAGTTTTCACGCCGCCACCGCATCATCGGCATCACCGCTGCCATATACCTCCATCATCGTCACCTCTGCCATATACCACCATCGTCATCACCGCTGCCATATACCACCATCATCATCACCGCTGCCATATACCACCATCGTCATCACTGCTGCCATATACCACATATCCACCGCCATCACGATAATCCAAGTTCACCTCCATCACAGATTCGCCACCAGTCTGTGTTCCGCCACCCTACATATATCCTCAACAAGTCCGAATTTTTACCAGATTCATTTCCGCCACCAGTCCGAGTCCAGTATTTGTTCCTTTGTTTCTGATTTCCAGATCATGTGATACTAAGAGTCGAGAATAAGTCGGATTCCCCAACTTCTGTGTTACCCGCAATAGAAAAATAGTTCCAGTTTAAAAAAAACTAAGTCTGGAAAATTCTGGCTAGGCAGTTTCTAGACCATTTGTAGACTTTTTTGAAGAAAACAATTATTGCGGAGCAAAAAAAAGTGCCAAAAAGTGAAAAAAAGAGAAAAATTTCAGTGTGCTCTTCCCTTGTTTACCTGCAGCGCCATGATTTTGTTAGTGTTCTAGGCTCACGTCTATAGCACGGTCTAGCCTAGGACCAGCACATTAACGTCGTTGAGCGTTTATTCAACTTTGCATCTCTGAATTGATTATTGCTTACCCTTTTTGCTACCATATTATAAGCCTACCCAGCTCCACATACATCTACGTCATGCGTTTTACACCACCTGGTAATCGCTCTGTCCAACCTTTGAGAGTTTTGACTACAACGGTTGCCGATCACCACCTGCTGCTGGGTAAGAACTGGTAAGAATTTGAGATTTGCTTGATGGATTTGTGACACCCCGCCACTTTCTAGTAGTCTGTAGGATCATATTCTTGTGTGTTTCTATTGCTGCTAACAATGGCAGGACCACAAGCCGACGAGATTGACTGGGAGAACATGACGATCAAGGAGTTGCATGATAAATTTCAGCAAATGATGAGTGGCCAGGTGGGAGATGTGCTAAACAGATTTGAAGAGGCTATGGAGAAGATAGATGCCATAGAGAAGTCATTCGAGACAAAGGTGGATAACAAGTTTAATGAATTGCTCAAGCGTATTCCCCAACCACCACCAGCTGCACCTATTGCACCTCTGCAACGACAACAACAACGCCCCCTTCTGAATCAGTTTGGGCGAGCGAAGTGTGTTCCTCTTGAGGATGGCCAAACTTCTGGTGCTGTTGTACCTACTGCTGATGCTTCTTTGGCTCCTGCTACTACTGCTGCTGGTGCCGAGGAGGATGACGATTATGCGGGTGATTACGAGGATGAGGTTGATCAAAATCAGAACTACGTGCAACCACCAACACCAGATCATCCACATGCATATAATCGCAATGGTAGTCCTGCACTATCACCTCAGGTACGAGATTATGACCATATTCCTAAACTGAAATAGGATATTCCACCATTTGAGGGTAGATACAATCCTGATGTATATCTTACTTGGGAGTTAGAAACTGAACAACGTTTCACATGCTTACAATATCCTGAGGAGAGACGTGTTGCTGCTGTTGTTTGTGAATTCACTAGTTTTGCTTCTGTTTGGTGGTCTGAACATTGTAGATCATATCCTATTCCAACTACTTGGGCTGCTTTGAAAACTTCTATGCGTACTCGTTGGGTTCCACCATATTATCAACGTGAATTGCTTCAAAAATTATAGCATTTAAGACAAGGAAAAAATTCTATAGAAGAATATTATCAGGAATTACAAACTGGCATGATTAGATGTGGTATTGTTGAGGATAATGAAGCTATGCTTGCACGTTTTATGGGTGGATTAAATAAAGAGATTCAAACCATTCTAGAGTATAAGGAGTATAATAATATCACTTGTTTATTCCATCTTGCTTGTAAAGCTGAACGTGAAGTACATGATCAACATGCATTGGTGTGAACTAATTTTTCTGCAGGTCGATCTTCATCATTGGACACCACGTACATCCTCTACTCCCACACGTCCTACTACAGCACCACTGACTTCAGTAGCCAATTCCAACCGAGATACAAGAAAACAGGCACCACCACCATCATCTGCCAGGAGTACACCTTCTGGTCCTGTACAGAGCTCTTCTTCATCCATGGCATCAACAGGGCAAACACATGATATTATTTGTCGTCGTTGCAAGGGTGGAGGTCATTATGCGAGAGAATGCCCATCTAAGCGTGTGATGATTGGTACTGAGGATGGTGGGTATGAGTCCGCTAGTGACTATGATGAGGAGACTTTGGCTCTTATTACAAGTGAAGAACATGGTGGAGATGGTTCTGATCATGAGACGCAATACATGGCTCCTGAAGACGGTGCAAGTATGAACGTTTAGTTGCTTAGCATGTTTTGAGTGTGCAGGTCACACAAGCTGAGCAAAATCAGAGGCATGATTTGTTCCATACAAAGGGAGTTCTGAAGGAACATTCTGTGCGCATCATCATAGATGGAGGGAGCTG
This sequence comes from Triticum aestivum, assembly GCF_018294505.1. Classification (NCBI taxonomy): domain Eukaryota; kingdom Viridiplantae; phylum Streptophyta; class Magnoliopsida; order Poales; family Poaceae; genus Triticum; species Triticum aestivum. Next base: position 47,097,029 of record NC_057807.1, on the reverse strand, counting down.
CAACAACTTGGCTAGCATAGATATGGTGGAGAAGCTATCTCTCACCACAAGACCACATCAACATCCTTACTACATCCAATGGTTCAACAACAACGGCAAGGTTAAGGTAACACGTACTGTTCGTGTGCATTTTAGTATCTCTACATATGATGATTATGTTGATTGTGATGTGGTACCTATGCAAGCATGTTCCTTACTACTTGGTAGACCATGGCAATTTGATAAAAATTCTGTACACCATGGTAGAAAAAATCAGTATACTCTTGTTCATAAGGATAAAAATATTACTTTGCTTCCTATGACTCCTGATTCTATTTTAAAAGATGATATTAATAGAGCTAATAAAGCAAAATAGGAGAAATATAAGAGTGAAAATCAGATTGTGGCAAAAGAATTTGAGCAACAAATGAAGCCTAATAATAAACCATCTAGTGTTGCTTCTAAAATTAAATTGAAAAGTGCATGTTTACTTGCCACAAAATCTGATAGTGATGATCTAGATTTCGGCAAATCTGTTTACTATGCTTTTGTGTCAAAGAGACATTATTTTCTTTCGAGGATGTACCTTCCTCTTTGCCTCCTGCTGTCACTAACATTTTGCGGGAGTTCGCTGGCGTCTTCCCACAAGATGTGCCACCAGGATTACCACCCATTCGAGGGATTGAGTATTAGATTGACTTAATTCCCGGTGCTTCGCTGCCAAACCATGAGCCATACTGTACCAATCCAGAGGAGATGAAGGAGATTATGCGTCAAGTACAGGAGCTGCTCGACAAAGGTTATATACGTGAATCTCTTAGTCCTTGTGTTGTTCCTATCATACTAGTGCCAAAAAAGGATGGTACATCACGTATGTGTGTTGATTGTAGAGGCATTAATAATATTACTATTCATTATCGTCATCCTATTCCTAGGCTAGATGATATGCTTGATGAATTGAGTGGCTCTACAATATTTTCCAAAGTTGATTTGCGTAGTGGATACCATGAAATTATATGAAATTGGGGGATTGCTACGTCTTGAGCTTGCGTTGGTTTTCCTTGAAGAGGAAAGGGTGATGCAGCAATAGTAGCGTAAGTATTTCCCTCAGTTTTTGAGAACCGAGGTATCAATCCAGTAGGAGGCTCCTCAAAAGTCCCATGCACCTACACAAACAAACAAAGAACTCGCAACCAACGCAATAAAGGGGTTGTCAATCCCTTCGCGGACACTTGCAAAAGTGAGATCTGATAGAGATAGTATGATAAGATAATTATATTTTTGGTATTTTATATTATAGATTGGAAAAGTAAAGATGCAAATAAAAGTAGATTGAAAGCTTATATGATAAAAGATAGACTCGGGGGCCATAGGTTTCACTAGTGGCTTCTCTCAAGATAGCATAAATATTACGGTGGGTGAACAAATTACTGTCAAACAATTGATAGAAAAGCGAATAATTATGAGATTATCTAGGCATGATCACGTATATAGGCATAACGTCCGCTACAAGTAGACTAACTCCTGCCTGCATCTACTACTATTACTCCACACATCGACCGCTATCCAGCATGCATCTAGAGTATTAAGTTCATAAGAACAGAGTAAGGCATTAAGAAAGATGACATGATGTAGAGGGATAAACTCATGTAATATGATATAAACCCCATCTTTTTATCCTCGATGGCAACAATACAATACATGCCTTGCTGCCCCTGTTGTCACTGGGAAAGGACACCGCAAGATTGAACCCAAAGCTAAGCACTTCTCCCATTGCAAGAAAGATCAATCTAGTAGGCCAAACCAAACTGATAATTCGACGAGACTTGCAAAGATAACTCAATCATAAAAGAATTCAGAGGAGATTCAAATACTCGTAGATAAACTTGATCATAAACCCACAATTCATCGGATCTCGACAAACACACCGCAAAAAGAGTTACATCAAATAGATCTCCACAAAAGAGGGGGAGAACATGGTATTGAGATCCAAAAAGAGAGAAGAAGCCATCTAGCTAATAACTATGGACCCGAAGGTCTGTGGTAAACTACTCACAACTCATCGGAGGGGCTATGGTGTTGATGTAGAAGCCCTCCATGGTCGATTCCCCCTCAGGTGGAGCACCGGCGAAAGCTCCAAGATGGGATCTCGCGGATACGGTTACGGCGATGGAAATTGTTTTTCGGTGGCTCCCTGGATGTTTTCGGGGTACGTGAGTATATATAGGAGGAAGAAGTACATCGGTGGCCGCACGAGGGGCCCACGAGACAAGGGGCGCCCTACAGGGGTGGGCGCGCCCTCCACCCTCGTGGCCGCATTGGCTGCTTCTTGGCTTGCACACCAAGTCCTCTGGATCATGTTTCTTCCAAAAATCACGCTCCCAAAGGTTTTATTCCGTTTGGACTCCGTTTGATATTCCTTTTCTTCGAAATACTGAAATAGTCAAAAAAACAGCAATACGGGTTGGGCCTCCGGTTAGTAGGTTAGTCCCAAAAATGATATAAATGTGTAAAATAAAGCCCATAAACATCCAAAATGGGTAATATAATAGCATGGAACAATAAAAAATTATAGATACGTTGGAGACGTATCAAGCATCCCCAAGCTTAATTCCTGCTCGTCCTCGAGTAGGTAAATGATAAAAACAGAATTTTTGAGGTGGAATGCTACCTAGCATAAGTCTCAATGTAATTTTCTTTATTGTGGCATGATTGTTCAGATCCAAATGATTCAAGATAAAAGCTTATAAAACATAAAAATAATAATACTTCGAAGCATACTAACAAATAATCATGTCCTATAAAAATACCATAGCCAAAGAAAGCTTATCCCTACAAAATCATATAGTTAGGCCATGCTTCATTTTCATTACACAAAATACTCCCATCATGTACAACCCCGATGCCGAGCCGAGCAATTGGTTCATACTTTTTAACGCGCTTCAGATTTTTTTTCAACTCTTACGCAATACATGAGCACAAGCCATGGACATAGCACTATAGTGGTATATGGTGGTGGTTGTTGTCACGACTGGTTTTTCAATAAAAAGCTTATTGAACAACCGATCTTTAAGCAGGCCAGTATAGGAAAATCCTCCTTACTAGTAGAAAAAACTTTGATACAGAGATCCAATAGTATTAAATATTATACAGGATTGAGCTGAGGTTGCTCGACAATTTATTACAAGCACGCCAATATTTTACATAAGGGCGGATATGACACGAGGGTATGGTGGCATACTACTAGCTCGATATAAAAGTGGTGGTGGATATGTCACCGTGGAGTGGGTAACAAGACTCTTAATCTTGTAGCTCATCGAGCGTCGGAGTGAGGCTCGATGAATTTATTCGGGTAGCAGAAGCGGATATAATACAAGTAACCAAATCCAGGATCGCACGGGACTGACTGGGACTCCTCTAGGCGTCGGACTCGCTATCGTACTCTTCATCCATGAGATCGCCTTCGTCAACATCTGGCCAAATCAACAAGCCAGGTGAGTATTTTGAATGTAATCGCAAGACAGTTGGAACATAAGATATAACAAATGCAACACGATGTACCATGAGCAGTTAGTAATGCGCATTCAAATAATAAATTTGCACGGCATGTAAAATAAAAAGGAAGTCAGGCAGTAGTCCTCCCGAAATCCTAATAAAATAAAAGAAAAATGATCGGGTGTCTGAAGCGACGCCTCGAAAGGTGGAATAAATAAATTATCATGCCGCAGTCGGGTGTTTGGGCGACACCACGTAAAGGGCTTATATTGAAAGGTAAATGACAGTGCGTGCCACAGTCGGACGTCTGAGCGACATCTCGAAAAGGGCTAATAATAAATAAAAGAGATGCCACAGTCGGACGTCTGAGCGACATCTCGTAAAGGGCTTATACTGAAAATAAACAACAAGAGTGCCACAGCCAGACGTCTGAGCGACATCACAGAAAGGGCTTATATTTCATCATTTGTATTCAATAAATTCATGAAGATATATCACTCATATGAAATACTCAGCACATGATAATAAATGGGTTAGTCCAACCACAGGAATAAACCATTAACCGGACGAAACACTCATGTTTGTTCACCGGAGTTTTGTCACTGAGACTGATACTGACAAGGATAGGTTGAACACAGTCGTTGAACAAGATATGATTACTTGAATGATTTTGACTCTGCAGAGTTTGTACTATTTAACCACAGCCAACGGATTTCAGTAGTCACGAAGGACTAGTTCCGTTTACGGTATTTCAGTAGAAACACATCTAACCAGTACATACCCATTTCCACCTCACGATGGCAGGAATCACCCTAGGCAACGTTCAAGAAAAACTTTGAGACGGGGAGGCTACAACCTCGAATAGCATGGGATCAAATTTATATACGCGTGCTCTAAGGGGTGCCCCCCTCTCGGTCCCAACCGGAAACACCCATGCCCCCTGACCGGATGACTGGCTTTAATCCAGGGCCATGGAACCCTCATCACGGCCTCTCTATTTGGTGTGTACGAGGAAAGTGGTTTGCAACTTACTAAACCATATTCTTCACAGAAAACATGTGGTAGCACGAAAGGAAACGGATGGTAACGTGACTTGATTCACGTTGACCCTGGAGTTAAACAGTTTGGCATAAGACTGGCATGCTTCAACACTGCCATCTTACCACCTCTCATGTCACCACATGATCATATAAACTCACATCACAAAGTATACGGAGTTTCGAAGCTCACTTGCATCAACTTTGCATGTAATATACCATTTACTGCTATATATATGAACATGCCATAAACTAGCTACTCAAAGCAAACATGCAACACACTCATCATATCAAAGGTTCAAACATGCTTGCCTGGTTCGGAGTAGTCGGAGTCTAGCTCGGTGAAGTTCGCGGTTCCATCACCTCCTCCGGTATCTACGGTATAAACAAAAAATACGTTCTAACGTGAATACTGTGTGTGCACAAAAAGTGCTCCAAATATTTTTCAAATAAATATGATAAAAAACTAGATAGAAAAATAAAGGTGACAGAAAAAGAATCACTCAAAAATCTTTTACTGTTTAAAAGATATTAAAGTTTTAGCCCAGGGACTTGTCTGTAATGAAACAGAAACTTTCCAGGGGGCTGAACAGAAAAATCCAGAAAAACGTTTCAGACTGAAAGCATATTTTGCCCGAAGGCGCTTTCTAGAGAAAACGGTTCGAATAGAAATGAGAGGCTGACGAGGGGGTCCCATTCGTCAGGTTTGAAATTTGGAGGGAGGAAAACAGAGCGTGCCGGCGCCCGAAGGCTGCGATGGTCGCCCGCGGCGATCCACGGCGAGTTAGGAAGAGTGGGTGGTACCTACATGTCCCTTGGGTTCTTCCGCACCTGTGGGTGGTGGAGTTGGTCGTCGGCGAGCACCACGTCGACGGCGGCCTCAACTCCAGTGGACGGTGGTTCGGGCATTGCTGGATCTCGTCGGGGAGAGCTACGGAGGTGGAATTGAAGCTCGGGTTAGAGTACTGGGTGCACAAGAGGGCTACTAACGAGGTTTGGGAGGCGGGGTGGCCTCACCTGAGTGGATCGAGCTGGAGCCCGAGGCGGAACAGGGCGCCGGAGACGGAGGAGAAGGCCTCCTCGGGGTCCTCCTGGTGTCTTGGCAGGGCTCTGGTGAGGTGGAAGGGAGTAGTGCTGGTCGGAAGCGAGCTCGGGATGGCTATTTATAGCCGGCCCGAGGTGGTTCCCGCGAACGGGATAACTCCGACGGTGATTACGGCGTTGCAGTGGCCAGACGGTTGGTTTAGGTGGTTGGGCATCAACGTGGAGATCCACTGGTTTCAATCAGAAGCTAACCTTGGATTGATTTGGCTTGTTCTGCGGTTTCAACGGAACGGCGCCTCGCGGGCCCGTCGGCGGCAGAGAGCGCGCCCTGTGCTCGCCAGGCCACGGCGACGGTGCTGCGGCATGCGTTGGCAAGTAGACGGCCACGCGGAGGCCTCGGGTGCTTTGGGCGCTGCTGGACGGCGCAGAAAGCTGGCGCTGGCTCTCGCTGGCCGCCACGGGTGGCTCTGCCACCGCAGAAGCTGCCGGCGTTGGCGAGGCACGCCGCCACCGACACCTGCGCCCGTCCAAGAGAGCGTGCGGTGCTCTGGATAAGAAGAAGCAGCATGCGCAAGGCGCTAGCATGCACTAGTGAGATCGATGCCAAGCCTCTGAAGAAAACGACACTGACTGTCGGCTGAAACACTGAATTTCTGAACTTGAATAGTAACAGTGCAGGCCAGGTGTTTGATGAAATGGATTTGGCATGTGGAGAATTTATCTGGAGTTGATCTTTGGTGAGGTGGCCTCTCAATGCACCTGGGGGCTGCTTGATTTTTGGTAGAATTATTGGAGAAGAGAAAATATGAATTTCACCAAAAATGATGAATCTTGTCCAAACTTGCAATGAGTGAAACTTGAAATGTTTGAATTGTGGAAGAGTGGATCTTGATGGATCTAGGTTGTGGGTGCTAAGGCCTAGCCAGAGGAGTTGGTTTGAGATCAAAACTCATAAGGGAATAGATACTTCCTTTGTAAACCACCTAGGTCCAAAAATAAAAACAGAAATAGTTTTGGGGTAAAATAAATGGAATAAAATTCAAAAATGAGTTGAACTTGCTGGGATTGACTACTTGACTTGACCCAAAGTGGAGGGAGGTGTTTTGGGGAAAATTTTAATATGAGACATGGTGAAAGGGGATGGTTGGGAATAAAAGGAATAAATCCAAAGCCCATAGGATTTCTTTTTAAATAAAAAACTTTCAAAAAATAATTGTGGTGAGTTAACACCAAAGAAGAACCTTCAAAGACAACCATCAAGGTTGAGGATAACCCCAAAAAGATTTTATCAAAAAGAAAATATTTGAGGGGGAGAGTCTTTTTAAAAGATTTTAAATAGCCTCCTTCAAATCAAACAAGGAATTTTGCTGAAAACCAAATGAAATTTTTTGAAGTGTCACAACACCTACCCCCTTAGGAAAAATCTCGTCCCCGAGATTTCAGCTGATCCTCAAATAGGTGTGGGTGCTCTGTCCGAAGAAAATCCTCTCTTTCCCAGTTGCTTCATTCTCGGTGTGATTGCTCCACTGAACTCTGAAAAACTTGATTGTTTTCTGACTGGGTCCTCCTTTCAGACTCCTCCAATATTTTTATTGGACGTTCCCTGTAGGTGAGGTCTGGTTGCACGTCAATGTCTTCATGAGATACATGCTTCTCAGGGTTGCTTACGCACTTCCTCAATTGTGTTACGTGGAACACGTCGTGGACGTCTGACAATTCTTCGGGTAGGTCCAGCTGGTAGGCTACTGTGCCTCTTCGTGCAACTACACAGAATGGTCCGATGAATCTTGGTGCTAGCTTTCCTTTAACCTTGAATCGTTGCAGGCCCCTCATAGGGGACACTCGCAGGTTCACATACTCACCAGGTTCAAAACTGACTCCATGATGTTTTCGATCATAATAACTCTTCTGTCGACTTTGAGCTGTCTTGAGTCGGTCCCTGATTAGCTTAACCTTTTCCTCGGCTTCTTTGAGCATGTCTGGGCCGAAGATACGGCTGTCTCCGGTCTCTGACCAATTTAGCGGGGTACGACATCTCCGCCCGTACAAGGCTTCAAAGGGTGCCATTTGTAGGCTGGCTTGGTAACTGTTGTTGTATGCGAACTCTGCATATGGCAAGCTTTCTTCCCAACTGGTTCCATAGGTGAGGACACATGCCCTCAGCATGTCTTCTAGAATTTGGTTTACCCATTCAGTTTGTCCATCTGTCTGGGGGTGGTATGCTGTACTAAATGCTAGTTGAGTTCCCAGTGCATGTTGTAGGTGATCCCAAAATCTAGAGACGAATTGTGTGCCACTGTCAGAAATTATAGTCTTTGGAACTCCATGCAGACAGACGATACGGGAAAGATAAAGCCTGGCAAGCTTCTGAGTGGTGTGGGTTGTCTTTACCGGGATAAAATGTGCCACCTTAGTTAAGCTGTCGATGATGACCCATATGGCATCATTTCTGTGTCGTGACGGAGGTAGTCCAATAATAAAATCCATTCTAATCTCGTCCCATTTCCACTCTGGTATCTTGTTTGGCTGTAATAGTCCGGTTGGTTTCTGGTGCTCGGCCTTGATGCGTTGACATGAATCACAACATGCAATGAACGTGGCCATGTCCCTTTTCATACCGTGCCACCAAAAAATTCCTGAAGGTCCTTGTACATTTTTGTTCCACCAGGATGGATTGAATACGGGGCGGTGTGGCCTTCAGCTAGAATTTGCTGTTTGAGGTCCTCGATATTTGGTACGCAAAGCCTATCTCTGAACCACAATATTCCCTGCTCGTCTATGACGAATTCTGAGGCCTTGCCCAAACTCACTTTTCTTTTTATGCCTTCAATGCTGGGGTGTTCATGCTGAGCCTCCTTAATCTTTTCTATCAGGGTAGGCTGTATTTCCAAATTCGACACACTGCCTTCGGTGACCATTATTAAGTTGAGTTTGGCAAACTCCTGCTGAAATTCTGGTCTCAAATTTGGTAGGTTGTCGTTGCTCGGACTGGGGTTTTGACTAAGGGTGTCTGCCACTACATTTGCTTTTCCTGGATGGTAGTGTATGCCAACATCATAATCTTTTACTAATTCCAACCAGCGTCGTTGTCGTAAATTCAGTTCTGGTTGTGTGAAAATATACTTGAGGCTCTTATGGTCCGTAAATATTTCACAATGATTTCCAAGCAAAAAGTGTCTCCATTCCTTGAGTGCATGGATGACTGCTGCCAATTCCAGGTCATGAGTGGGATAATTCTCTTCATGTTTCCGTAGTTGCCTGGAAGCGTAGGCGACTACCTTGCCTTCTTGCATCAATACGCATCTGAGGCCCTTTCGGGATGCGTCCCAATATACTTCAAAGCTTTTGTGTGTGTCGGGCACAACCAATACTGGTGCTGTTGTTAGTTTGCTTTTGAGTTCTTGGAAACTTTTCTCGCAGGCTTCGGTCCATACAAACTTTTTATCCTTCTTGAGCAACTGGGTCATTGGTTTTGCTATGGTGGAGAATCCTTCAATAAATCTTCAGTAATATCCTGCCATTCCCAAGAAACTTCGTACATCCATTACGCTGGCTGGTGGTTTCCAGCTAAGTACGGCCTTGACCTTTTCTGGGTCTACGGCAACACCTTCTTGGGTTCGCACGTGGCCTAGAAAACCGACCTGTCTTAACCAAAATTCACATTTGCTAAATTTGGCGTACAATTGATGTTTCCTTAGCTCGCCAAGTACAATCCTGAGATGTTCAGCATGCTCTTCTGGTGTCTTGGAGTATACCAGAATATCATCAATGAATACCACAACAAATTTGTCCATAAATTTCATAAATACTTTGTTCATGAGGTGGACAAAATATGCAGGGGCGTTCGTCAGTCCAAACGGCATTACTGTAAACTTGTATAAGCCGTATCTTGAGGTAAATGTTGTCTTGGGAATATCCTCTGTCCGTACTTTTAATTGATGATATCCCGACCTCAAATCAATTTTCGAGAATACTTTGGCTTGTGCGAGCTGGTCAAATAAGTCATTTATCCTTGGCATAGGATACTTGTTTTTGATGGTGACCATGTTGAGCGCTCGATAGTCTATGCACAGTCTTAGTGTCCCATCCTTTTTCTTGGCAAATAATACTGGTGAACCCCAAGATGAGGAGCTGGCTCGAATAAATCCTTTGTCTAGTAACTCTTTTATTTGCTTCTTTAATTCTACCAACTCGGAGGGTGCCATTCTATAGGGCTTCTTGTAAATCGGCGTGGTTCCAGGTGCTAGCTCAATGATGAATTCTATTTCCCGGTCTGGTGGCATGCTTGGTAGTTCTTCGGGGAATACGTCGGGGAACTCACATACCACTGGAACTTTGCTTAACTCTGAGATGTCGACCTTGTTCAACCCTGGCTGTCGTGATATCTGTCTTTCCTGAGCTGAAATCTTTATTGTCTTCCCTTGATGATGGGTGAGAATCACAGTACGATTGAAGCAGTCAATAAATCCCTTGTTGGTGGTTAACCAGTCCATCCCTAGGATAACATCCAGTCCTTTATTTTCCAATACGATGAGGTTTGCATGAAACTTTAGTCCTTCAAGCTCAATAACCACACCTTGGCAGTAATTCTAAGTAACTTGCTTAATCCTAGGGGACTTGATGATCATTGATTTTCCAAGGGAAGCATTGAAAAATTATTTTGCAAAGCAAATCTCTTTGAAATGAATGAGTGAGAAGCTCCAGAATCAAACAAAACCGTGGCAGGTATTGTGTTGACAGGGAACGTACCGAGTACGATATCCGGGGCATGCTGTGCTTCCTCTCTAGTCACGTGGTTCAGGTGACCCTTCTTGTGGTTGTTATTGGGGTTGAAATTGTTTTGCTTGGGCGCTGAATTATTACCACCGTTGTTCGGCTTTGGGCCGAGTTCCTTGGCTTGGGACACTGCTTGGCATAGTGTCCTTCTCCACAAGCGTAACAGGTAACGCCTAGGCGATATGTGAACTCCTTGTCTCTTGCATGGAAATTCTTGATTGGCCATGAGACATTGGTCGTGGGTTTGTGTGCCCCACCTTTCTGAAAATCAGTCTTGCTCCGTAGGTTGCGAGCAAGTGTAGTCTGGTCCCTTTTGCGCTTGCGAAAATCCTCCAAGCTGCGTTGCTCATTTTCCAAGGTAATAGCCTTATCTACCAGGGTTTTGAAATCTGGGAAGGTGTGTACGACCAGCTGGCATTTAAGCGCTGGTGCCAGACCGTCCAAGAATTTTTCCATCTTCTTGTTTTCAGTCATACGTTCCTCGTTGGCGTAGCGAGACAATAGTGTAAACTGACTGTTGTATTCAGTCACCTTCATGGTCCTATGCTTGAGGTCATCAAACTCCCTCTTCTTGATCTTCATAATACTTCTGGGGATGTGCGCCGCATGAAAACCTTCCTTGAATTCCTTCCAGGTTATATCATTTTCATTGGGGTGCATGTATAGGAAATTCTCCCACCATCATGCAGCCGCTCCAGTGAGATAGTGCGGTGCATATAGTACTTTCTCACGATCTGAGCACTGTGCAATAATTAACTTTCTCTCCAAGTCTCGAAGCCAGTCGTCAGCCTCAAGAGGTTTGTCAGTATGAGAAAATGTTGGGGGACGCGTCTTTTGTAGTTCTGATAATTTGGATTGTTGTTGATACGGACAACGGTGATTTCCCATATTGATGACTTGGTTCATCATTTCTTGGTGTTGTTGCTGACTCTGTTCATAAAGGCAGCATACTTGAGAAAATGCGGCATCACCGCCCTGCTGACTTGATTGTCCCTGTGTGAAGTTGTTGCTTGTCTGCGTACCATAATTCTCTTCTGGCAGACTTGGCATGGAGCGAGTCCAAGGGCGAGGCATTTTCCACTCTGGGGTATTTTTTAAAAATTTGTGAGAAAAGCTGCGAGACAAAAATAATTTTTTTGCAAAACAAAAAATTAAGAACTCCAATATTTTTCAAGGAAATACTTGATTGCGCACGGAGAAGGACCGCTTAGTACATATCTTACACGCAAGCATAATTATACAATACATCACTCAGGATGTGCGTACACAATCCTGACATGTTATTTAGGCTAGTGCACTTCTCCAGTTCCTACATGATGCGCAAACAGACTACTTCTCACAACCTATATACATATAAACATATCATACATGCTGACACTCTGCACGGCATGCTGGGCGCACTCAGTCGGAGATGGTGAGGATTTCCCTTGGCCTGCCAAGGGTAAGGCCCAGTGGAGTTGGAGACTCAACCTCCTCCTCAATAATAGGCTCCAGACGTGAAGCACTGAGCTGTGGAGCTGGAACGGGTGCGGTAGGTGGTGCAGCTCTGACTGGAGTAGGAGCGATGACTCGGTCAAATTCTTCAGGAGTAGGTAGGCGGCGAGCAGTGGCGAGTGTGGCAGGTGTGTGAGATGCCGAGGACGAGACGTAAGTCAGTGGTGGAGCTGTATGGAGAAGCTCCCTCCTGTTGGCGGAACAGCTGTGCATGACGGACATGCGAGCAGCCACGAGGTCGTCCACAAGGTTATCAAAAGCGGCCTCAAGCGCCTTGAGATAGTCAACCAGCATCTCAATGGCCTCATCCCTTTCTCCTCTAGGGCAAGCAAATGCGTAGTGACAGGTGTATGGCACGTGGCAGGGGAGGTAGCGGTAGCGACGAGTCTTCATTGAAGGAAGAACATCCCGAAGACGAGCTATCGCCTCATGGGTAGCCATCTGCATAGCATGCTTCTCCGTAGGCATGGCTCTTCCCACAAACCGGAAGCGGCGAAACTCAACACGCCCTCCCTTGAATTGCACCGCGGCCTGGTGCATGGACAGATCGTCGTTGATCTTGTGCTGGTAGAGTGTGAACTCCGGACGAGTCGATGGCCCGATCGCGATTTTGACGATGGAGGTGAGGAGCTTGACGAACCCCTCAGGTACGTTGGCGAACACCTGCGACTCACAGTCGTTGCCAGCCATCTACAAAAGTAGGCAAAAATTCTGAATGGTCAGATCATAAATTTATGCTGACTGTCAGAAAATGACTACATTTGCAAAATAAAATAGCACTAATTACGCTAATAACCGATTAGCGATCGCACCTAGTGGCTTCCTACAGTCAGCCTGGCTCTGGTACCAAGTTTGTCACGACCGGTTTTTCAATAAAAGCTTTATTGAACAACCGACCTTTATGCAGACCAGTATAGGAAAATCCTCCTTACTGGTAGACAAATCTTTGATACAGAAATCCAGTAGTGTTAAATATTATACAGGGTTGAGCTGAGGTTGCTCAACAATTTATTACAAGCACGCCAATATTTTACATAAGGGCGGATATGACACAAGGATGTGGTGGCATACTACTGACTCGCAATAAAAGTGGCGGTGGATATGTCACAGTGGTGTGGATGACAAGACTCCTAATCTGGCAGCTCATCGAGCGTCGAAGTGAGGCCCGATGAATTTATTCGGGTAGCGGAAGCGGATATAATACAAGTGACCAAATCCAGGATCGCACGGGACTGACTGGGACTCCTCTAGGCGTCGGACTCGCTATCGTACTCTTCATCCATGAGATCGCCTTCGTCAACATCTGGCCAAATCAACAAGCAAGGTGAGTACTTTGAATGTACTCGCAAGACAGTTCGGACATAAGATATAACAAATGCAAACACGATGCACCATGAGCAGTTAGCAATGCACACTCAAATAATAAATTTGCACGGCATGTAGAATAAAAAGGAAGTCAGGCGGTAGTCCTCCCGAAATCCCAAAAAATAACTGAAAACCGATCGGGTGTCTGAAGCGACGCCTCGAAAGGTGAAATAAATAAATTAACATGCCGCAGTCGGGCGTCTGGGCGACACCACATAAAGGGCTTATATTGAAAAGTAAATGACAGTGCGTGCCACAGTCGGACGTCTATGCGACATCTCGGAAAGGGCTTATAATGAAAGTAATAACAGGATGCCACAGTCGGACGTCTGAGCGACATCTCGAAAAGGGCTTATAATGAAAAATAACAGAGATGCCACAGTCGGACGTCTGAGCGACATCTCGAAAGGGCTTATATGAAAATAAATAACAAGAGTGCCACTAGTCGGACGTCTGAGCGACATCACAGAAAGGGCTTATATTTCATCATTCATATTCAATAAATTCATGAAGATATATCACTCACAGGAAATACTCAGCACATGATAATAAACGGGTTAGTCCATCCACAGGAATAACATTAAGCCGGACTGAAACACTCATGTTGTTACACCGGGGTTTTGTCACTGAGACTGACTACTGAAAGATAGGTTGAACACAGTCGTGACCAAGATATGATTACTTGAATGATTTTGACTCTGCAAAGTTTGTACTATTTAACCACAGCCAACAGATTTCAGTAGTCACGAAGGACTAGTTCCGTTTACGGTATTTCAGCAGAAACACATCTAACCAGTACACACCCATTTCCACCTCACGATGCCAGGAATCACCCTAGGCAACGTTCAAGAAAAACTTTGAGACGGGGAGGCTACAACCTCGAATAGCATGGGATCAAATTTATATACGCGCGCTCTAAGGGGTGCCCCCCTCTCGGTCCCAACCGGAAACACCCATGCCCCCTGACCGGATGACTGGCTTTAATCCAGGGCCATGGAACCCTCATCACGGCCTCTCTATCTGGTGTGTACGAGGAAAGCGGTTTGCAACTTACTAAACCATATTCTTTGCAGAAAACATGTGGTAGCACAAAAGGAAGGAATGGATGATAACGTGACTTGATCCACGTTAACACTGGAGTTAAATGGTTTGGCATAAGACTGGCATGCTTCAACACTGCCATCTTACCACCTCTCATGTCACCACATGATCATGTAAACTCACATCAAAAGCATATGGAGTTTCGAAGCTCACTTGCATCAGCTTTGCATGCAATATAACACTTACTGCTATATAATATGAACATGCCATAAACTAGCTACTCAAAGCAAACATGCAACACACTCATCATATCAAAGGTTCAAACATGCTTGCCTGGTTCGGAGTAGTCGGAGTCTAGCTCGGTGAAGTTCGCGGTTCCGTCACCTCCTCCGGTATCTACGGTATAAAGAAAAAATACATTCTAACGTAAATATAGTGTGTGCACAAAAAGTGCTCCAAATATTTTTCAAATAAATATGATAAAAAAACTAGACAGAAAAATAAAGGTGAAGAAAAAGAATCACTCAAAAATCATTTTCTGTTTAAAAGATATTAAAGTTTTAGCCAGGGACTTGTCTGTAATGAAACAGAAATTTCCAGGGGGCTGAACAAAAAAAGCCACAAAAACATTTCAGACTGAAAGCGTATTTTGCCCAAAGGCGCTTTCCAGAGAAAACGGTTCGAATAGAAATGAGAGGATGACAAGGGGGTCCCACTCGTCAGGTTTGAAATTTGGAGGGAGGAAAACAGAGCGTGCCGGTGCCCGAAGGCTGCGGTGGTCGCCGGCGGCGATCCACGGCGAGTTAGGCAGAGTGGGTGGTATCTATGGGTCCCTTGGATTCTTCCGCACATGAGGGTGGTGGAGTTGGTCATCGGCGAGCACCACGTCGACGGCGGCCTCAACTCCGGCGGACGGTGGTTCGGACATTGCTGGATCACGTCGGGGAGAGCTACGGAGGTGGAATTGAAGCCTGGGTTAGAGTACTGGGGGCACAAGAGGGCTACTAATGCGGTTTGGGAGGCGGGGATGGCCTCACCTGAGTGGATCGAGCTGGAGCCCGAGGCGGAACAGGGCGACCAGAGACGGAGAAGAAGGCCTCCTCGGGGGCCTCCTGGTGTCTTGGCAGGGCTCTGGTGAGGTGGAAGGAGTAGTGCTGGTCGGAAGCGAGCTCGGGATGGCTATTTATAGCCGGCCCGAGGTGGTTCCCGCGAACGGGATAACTCCGACGGTGATTACGGCGTTGCAGTGGCCGGACGGTTGGTTTAGGTGGTTGGGCATCAACGTGGAGATCCACTGGTTTCAATCAGAAGCTAACCTTGGATTGATTTGGCTTGTTCTGCGGTTTCAACGGAACGGCGCCTCGCGGGCCCGTCGGCGGCAGAGAGCGCGCCCTGTGCTCGCCAGGCCACGGCGACGGTGCTGCGGCATGCGTTGGCAAGTAGACGGCCACGCGGAGGCCTCGGGTGCTTTGGGCGGTGCTGGACGGCGTAGAAAGCTGGCGCTGGCTCTCGCTGGCCGCCACGGGTGGCTCTACCACCGCAGAAGCTGCCGGCGTCGGCGAGGCACGCCGCCACCGACACCTGCGCCCATCCAAGAGAGCGTGCGGCGCTCTGGATAAGAAGGAGAAGCAGTGCGCAAGGCGCCAGAGTGTGCACTGGTGAGATCGACGCCAAGACTCTGAAGAAAACGACACTGACGGTCGCCTGAATCACTGAATTTTCTGAACGTGTACAGTAACAGTGCAGGCAAGGTGTTCGATGAAATGATTTTGGCATGTGGGCAATTTATCTGGAGTTGATCTTTGGTGAGGTGGCCTCTCAATGCACCTGGGGGCTGCCTGATTTTTGGTAGAATTTTTGGAGAAGAGAAAATATGAATTTCACCAAAAATGATGAATCTGGTCCAAACTTGCAGTGAGTGAAACTTGAAAATTTTGAATTGTGGAAGAGTGGATCTTGATGGATCTAGGTTGTGGGTGCTAAGGACTAGCCAGAGGAGTTGGTTTGAGATCAAAACTCAAAGGGAAATAGATACTTCCTTTGTAAACCACCTAGGTCCAAAAATAAAACAGAAATAGTTTTGGGGAAAAATAAATGGAATAAAATTCAAAAATGAGTTGAACTTGCTGGGATTGACTACTTGACTTGACCCAAAGTGGAGGGAGGTGTTTTGGGGAAAATTTTAATATGAGACATGGTGAAAGGGGGTGGTTGGGAATAAAAGGAATAAATCCAAAGCCCATAGGAATTCTTTTTAAATAAAAAATATAAAAAAATAAATTGTAGTGAATCAACACCAATGAAGAACCTTCAAAGCCAACCATCAAGGTTGAGGATAACCCCAAAATGATTTTATCATAAGAGGAAATATTTGACGGGGAGAGTCTTTTTAAAAGATTTTAAATAGCCTCCTTCAAATCAAACAAGGAATTTTGCTGAAAACCAAATGAAAATTTTTGAAGTGTCACAGTTGTTAGGATAAAAAAGGGAGAAGATAGTCTCACATCAACTAGGTGTATCAACGGGCTATGGAGATGCCCATTAATAGATATCAATGTGAGTGAGTAGGGATTGCCATGCAACAGATGCACTAGAGCTATAAATTTATGAAAGCTCAACAAAAGAAACTAAGTGGGTGTGCATCGAACTTGCTTGCTCACGAAGACCTAGGGCATTTTGAGGAAGCCCATCATTGGAATATACAAGCCAAGTTCTATAATGGAAAATTCCCACTAGTATATGAAAGTGACAACATAGGAGACTCTCTATCATGAAGATCATGGTGCTACTTTGAAGCACAAGTGTGGAAGGGAGATAGTAGCAATTGTCCCTTCTCTCTTTTTCTCTCATTAATTTTTTGGGATAATTAATTTGGTGCCCTTAGTTGTGTCCCACTCGGCAGGTTTACCCCTAGTTTTCGAAAACACTTGTTCGTGCCCAAACCACTTTGCTCTTCTTATGCTTTTGCCCTTTGATCGTTTGACCATCACTTTGAAAACTTCATAAAAAATTCATACTAACTCATAAAAATTCAAATAAGATATCAAAATGTTGAGAAAAGAATCACCTATATGTGCATGTCATTTGCATTCATGAAAAAAGTGTTGGCCAGTCCCCATCTTAGTTTTAGCTCATATGATCTTAGCATGAGTAGTAAAAATAAAAAAAATCTAAATTTTTTTGGTGGCAAACTTTGACCAATGTTTTGAGTGCTTGCCAAGTTTCATAAGGGAATGTCATTCATGGAAGTCGTGGTGAAAAAAAGAATTTTTGGCGCAATGATTTTTTTTGCCATGACTTCCATGAATGTCATTACCTTATGAAACTTGGCAAGCACTCAAAACATTGGTCAACGTTCTCCACCAAATTTTTTTAGAATTTTTAGAATTTTTTTAGATCTTATTGTTCATGCTAAGATCATATGAGCTAAAACTGAGATGGGGGCTGGCCAACACTTTTTTCATGAATGCAAATGACATGCACATATAGGTGATGCTTTTTCTGAACATTTTGATATCTTATTTGAATTTTTCTTAGTTAGTATGATTTTTTTATGAAGCTTTCAAAGTGGTGGTCAAACGGTCAAAGGGCAAAAGCATAAGAGGAGCAAAGTGGTTTGGGCAGGAACAAGTGTTTTCGGAAACTAGGGGTAAACCTGCTGAATGTGACCCAACTAGGGGCATAAAATCAATTATCCCTAAAAAAATCCTTTTTTCTTGTTCTCCTTTTTTTCTTTCTTTTTTTTCTTTGGCCTTTCTCTTTTTTTCTTTTTGGCCTTTCTCTTTTTTTTCTTTTTTTTCTTTTCTCTTTTTTCTTAAGTCCGAAGTCTCATCCCGACTTGTGGGGGAATCATAGTCTTCATCATCCTTTCCTCACTGGGACAATGCTCTAATAATGAAGATCATCACACTTTTATTGATTTACATCTCAAGAATTACTACTCAAAGCTAGAACAAGATATGACTCTATATGAATGCCTCCGGCGGTGTACCGGGATATGCAATGAATCAAGAGCGACATGTATGAAAATTATGAAGGTGGCCTTGCCACAAATACGATGTCAACTACATGATCATGCAAAGAGCAATATGACAATGATGATGCATGTCATAATAACAGAACGGTGGAAAGTTGCATGGCAATATATCTCGGAATGGCTATGGAAATGCCATAATAGGTAGGTATGGTGGCTATTTTGAGGAAGGTAAATAATGGGTGCATGATATCGGCGAAAGTTGCGCGGAATAATAGAGGCTAGCTAAATGTAAGGGTGAGTGTGCGTATATCCATGGACTCACATTAGTCATAAAGAACTCATATACTTATTGCAAAAGTCTACTTAGCCCTCGAAGCAAAGTACTACTACTCATGCCCCTAGAGGGATAGATTGGTAGGAAAAGACCATTGCTTGTACCCGACTGCCACTCATAAGGAAGACAATCAAAAGAGCACCTCATGCAACAAATTTGTCACATAACTTTTACCATACGTGCATGCTACGGGACTTGCCAACTTCAACACAAGTATTTCTCAATTTCATAATTACCCACTAGCATGACTCTTAACATTACTACCTTTATATCTCAAAACAATTATCAAGCACCAAATTGATCCTAGTTTTTAATGCACTTTCTATGATAGTTTTTATTATACCCAAATTGGATGCTCATCATTCTAGGACCAAATTCATAACCATAGCAAATACCATGCTGTTCTAAGAGACTCTCAAAATAATATAAGTGAAGCATAAGAGACTAGCAATTTCTACAAAATTAAGCCACCGCCGTGTTCTAAAAGATATAAGTGAAGCACTAGAGCAAAAACTATCTAGCTCAAAAGATATAAGTGAAGCACATAGAGTATTCGAATAAATTTCAATCAAGTGGGCTTCTCCCAAAAGGTGTGTACAGCAAGGATGATTGTGTTAAACTAAAAAACAAATACTAATATCATACACGACGCTCCAAGCAAAACACATATCATGTGGCGAATAAAAATATAGCTCCAAATAAAGTTACCAATGAACGAAGACGAAAGAGGGGATGCCTTCCGGGGGCATCCCCAAGCTTAGGCTTTTGGCTACTCTTGAATATCTTGGGGTTCCATGGGCATCCCCAAGCTTAGGCTTTTGCCACTCCTTATTCCATAGTCCATCAAATCTTTACCCAAAACTTGAAAACTTCACAACACAAAACTCAACAGGAAATCTCATCAGCTCCGTTAGTGAAAGAAAGCAAAACCACCACATAAGGTACTATAATGAACTCATTCTTTATTTATATTGGTGTTAAACCTACTGTATTTCAAGTTCTCTATGGTTCATACCACTTAATACTAGCCATAGATGCATCAAAATAAGCAAACAACACACGAAAGGCAGAATCTGTCAAAAACAGAACAGTCTTTAGCAATCTGTAACTAACGCAAACTTCTGGAACTCTAAACATCCTACCAAAATAGGAAGTCCTGGAAAATTTATCTATTGATCTACATCAAAAAGAATCAATGCAAAATCACGTTTCTGTGATTTATTGAATTTTTTCTCGTGAGCGCAAAGTTTCTGTTTTTCAGCAGAATCAAATTAACTATCATCATAGGTTATCCTATAGGTTCTACTTGGCACAAACACTAAATAAAACATGAAAACACATCTAAACAGAAGGTAGATGCAATATTTATTACTAAACAGGAAAAAAACAAAAAACACAAAGAAAATTGGGTTGACTCCCAACTAGCGCTATCGTTTAACGCCCCTAGCTAGGCATAAAAGCGAAGATAGATCTAAGTGGTGTAATCTTTGGCATTCGATTCATAAGTAGCTCGCATGATAGATTCATAAGGTAATTTAATTTTCTTTCTTGGAAAGTTCTCCATGCCCTTCCTTAATGGGAATTGGAATCTAATATTCCCTTCCTTCATATCAATAATCGCGCCAATTGTTCTAAGGAAAGGTCTACCAAGTATAATAGGGCAAGAAAGATTGCAATCTATAACAACAACGATAAAATCTGAGGGCACGAAATTTCTATTTGCAACAATGAGAACATCATTGATCCTTCCCATTGGCTTCTTAATGGTGGAATACGCAAGGTGCAAATTTAAAGAGCAATCATCAAGATCATGGAAACCTAGAATATCACATAAAGTTTTCGGAATCGTGGAAACACTAGCACCCAAATCACACAAAGCAAAACACTCATGATCTTTAATTTTAATCTTTATAGTAGGTTCCCACTCTTCATTAAGTTTTCTAGGTATAGAAACTTCCAAATTAAGTTTTTCATCAAAAGATTGCATGAAGGCTTCAACGATATGTTTGGTAAAAGCTTTATTTTGACTATAAGCATGAGGAGAATTCACAACGGATTGCAACAAGGAAATACAACTTTCTAAGGAACAATTATCATAATCAAATTCCTTGAAATCCAAGATAGTGGGTTCAATTCTATTTAAAGTCATGACCTCTCCAATCCCACTTTTACCAAATTTAGCATCAAGATCTAAAAACTCCGAATTATTGGGACGCCTTCTAACTAAAGTTGACCCATCTCCAGTCCCATTATTATTAACATTCAAATTGCAAAACAAATATCTAATAGGGGACACATCAATAACTTTAAGATCTTCATCATTATTTTCATGGAAACTACACTAGTAGAAAAGGGGCCAATGGTCCAGGCCGGTCCAGCCCATTAGTCCCGGTTCAATCCAGAACCGGGACCAATGGGGGCATTGGACCCGGTTCGTGAGCCCCAAGGGCCGGCCGGGCCATGTGGGCCATTGGTCCCGGTTCATTTGGACCTATTGGTCCCGGTTGGTGGGACGAACCGGGACCAATGGCCCTCGCACCTGGCCCACCACCATTGGTCCCGGTTGGTGGCCTGAACCGGGACCAAAGGACGCCCATTAGTCCCGGTCCATTCCACCAATCGGGACTAAAGGGTTGGTCCTCGTTGCGGCCAGAGTTTAGTCCCACCTCGCCAACCAAAGGGGAATCAAACCGGTTTATAAGCCCCTCCCTCTCTGCCTTATTGAGCTCCTCTGAAAATGAAAATAGATGGCCTTATATAGGGAATTTAGCCTAAATTCATACGAATTTCTCTTGACATTTGTTATGAATTTAAGTTGAATTTCCTCTGTTAGCGCATCTATGCTCATTTATGAGTAGTTTTTTATATAGTTTTTTTTTCTTTTCTGCTATATTTATTTTTTCTTTTTATTTCTGAGTTGTAATAAGTCATTAAAAATAAGCATCTATGCTCATTTTTTAGTAATGTTAATCATAACTATTTTTTCTTCTATTTATTTTTGAATTGTAATAAGTCATTAAAAATAAGCATCTATGCTCATGTTTTAGTAAAGTTAATCACAACTATTTTTTCTTCTTTTTATTTCTGAGTTGTAATAAATCATTAAAAATAAGCATCTACGCTCCTTTTTTAGTACAGTTAATCACAACTATTTTTTGCTTCTATTCATTTCTGAGTAGTTTTCTATATAGTTTTTTTTCTTTTCTGCTATATTTATTTTTTTTCTTTTTATTTCTGAGTTGTAATAAGTCATTAAAAATAAGCATCTATGCTCATTTTTAGTATAGTTAATCACAACTATTTTTTGCTTCTATTCATTTCTGAGTAGTTTTCTATATAGTTTTTTTTTCTGCTATATTTATTTTTTTCTTTTTATTTCTGAGTTGTAATAAGTCATTAAAAATAAAAAAGAGGCGCAATGCTTGTTAATTTGCTTCAAGCCTTTCGGAATAGTGTCAACTGCACTACACATAGCTCTGTGCAGTCTACCGTATTCCTCAAGGCTTGAAGCTAACCAACGTGCAGGAGCATTGAGCCTCTTCGTCATCGTCTCTGCACTCAGGGCTTATAAACAGCTGCGAGTGCCTCTCGCTTGGCAAGGTGGGACTAAAAAAACAGCTGCAGGAAGAATCAACAAAAAAACAGCTGCAGAAAATAAAAAAGTAGTTAGACAGGTCCATTGGTACCGGTTGGTGGCACCAACCGGTACCAATGCCACTCTTCGGTCCCAGTTGTTTGAACCAACTGGGAAGAATGCCGCTCTTTAGTCCCGGTTGGTGCCACCAACCGGGATCAAAGGCCTCTTTTCAGCAGCCCTCTGAAAAGAGGCCTTTGGTCCCGGTTGGTGGCACCAACCGGGACTAAAGGGGCATTAGTCCCGGTTTGTGCCACGAACCGGGACCAAAGCCTTTGCCATATATACAGCACGTAGCGCGATTTCGATCTCTCCTGCTCCACTCCCGTTGCCGCACGTCTCCCTGCCGCCACCTCGCCGTCACCGCCCCGCCCCGACGCCGTCGCCGCCCCGCCCCGCCACGCCCCGACGCCGTCACCGCCCAGCGCCGCCCCGCCCCGCGCCGTCGCAGCCCGCGCGCCCCGCCCAGCCCGCCCGCGCCGCCCCAATCGACGTCGCCGCCCCGGCCCGTGCCGCCTCGACGCCGTCGCCGCCCCGATCCGCACCTCACCGTCGCCTTCGCCGTCGCTGTCGTCGGCCGTACGTGAGCATTGTTTTTTATTTTTGTTAGATTTTTTTTAGATTTTTTTGTAGTTCATAGATTTTTTTTGTTAGGTTAGATGTGTAGTAATTTAAATATGTAGTTCATAGATTTTTTTTGTTAGATTAGATTTTTTTGTTAGATTAGATGTGTAGTAATTAATTTGTTCATATTATGTTAGATTTTTTGTTAGATTAATTAGATTTTTTTTGTTAGGTTAGATGTGTAGTAATTTAGATATGTAGTTCATAGATTTTTTTGTTAGATTAGATTTTTTTTTGTTAGATTAGATGTGTAGTAATTAATTTGTTCATATTATGTTAGATTTTTTTTGTTAGATTAATTAGATTTTTTTGTTAGATTAGATGTGTAGTAATTTAGATATGTAGTTCATAGATTTTTTTGTTAGATTAGATGTGTAGTAATTAATTTGTTCATATTATGTTAGATTTTTTTGTTAGATTAATTAGATTTTTTTGTTAGATTAGATGTGTAGTAATTAATTTGTTCATATTATGTTAGATTTTTTCTGTTAATAGATTTTTTTGGTGATATTATTATTGAATATGCATGTTTGGTGATA
Source organism: Triticum aestivum (assembly GCF_018294505.1). Lineage (NCBI taxonomy): Eukaryota > Viridiplantae > Streptophyta > Magnoliopsida > Poales > Poaceae > Triticum > Triticum aestivum. The sequence goes on along the minus strand of NC_057807.1, from coordinate 47,073,691 downwards.
TTATTGTTAATAGATTTTTTTGGTGATATTTAGATTGTGTAATTAATTTTGTTCATAGAATTTTAATGATGTTTTTGTTCATAGTATTTAGAAAAAGGAAAAAATAATAAGTTGTTTATATATAGTTGAACTAGCTAGTTGATTTAATAAACTAATTTATTTTACTATATATAGAAGTAGTTTGTTTTTAGTAAGTACTACTTATTTATTTATAGTAAGTGCTTAGTAGTTGAACTAGATAGTTGATTTAATTAATAAAACTACTTTTATTTAACTATATATAGAAGTAGTTCCCGCATCGACGTCGGCGATGCCTATCCCACATCCTCGTCGTCGTCGACTCAGTGGTGGAGGCCTGCTTGATCAGGGCCATGTTCGGGACTGGACTCCGTCAGGCTGGTATTGGGAGGTGCTACCTTCCGGGGGACGTAGGTTGGTGAGGAGGCAGCCCGTTGTTGAACCGATCCTTGTTTGGTGGCGGTCGCGTGGGCCAGTGACGGTGGTGAGGCATCCGGACATCGCGGAGGTGGTACGTCACAGTGTCAGCGAGGAGGACGAGCACGTCCGTCGCTACATGGTTGCATTGGAGGGCAGGTTCGACAATACCTGGCAGGTTCTTCAGGGATCTCACTAGAGCTATGATCTTGTGATGGTTCCTTATCTTAGGGTGTCCACCGCCCGCGTCGATACCCGTCGGGCGCTACGGTTCTAGTTGTGTTAGTGATAATATTCGACGATGTACGAACACCAAGAGATGATGTACTTTTGCTTATAATTATTGAATGCATGCTAATTTGAATACTATACTTTATTTTATGATTTGGTTTTGCTTATTTTATGATTTGGTTTTGCTTATTGAATGCTCATATTGGATAAGTTCTCCTTCATTCCCGTGTGCTAGACAATTTGGTATAATAATGCATTCGGGAATGAAAGGAGGAGCTACGTACATCGATCATCGATAGTCAACCCGTGATTAATAATAATGATCTAGTTTAATATTTGAATTATGAACGTAGGCCGGAAATGTCGTACTCATCGGACGACGAAAACCGCCCGGGGGAGTGCGACTGGTGCCACGACGACCGAGGTATCTGCGACAGGTTCATTGAGCTGGACGAAGATCGGCGCTTCAGCATTAAGCTCGAGGAGACCTGCGATGTTCATACGGTACGCAACGACGACAATAGTTTTTTTCGTAATTAAGCACGACTTCAACTATTTTAACGTGTATTTTTCATCTTTTCCAATTCGACTAGCTTATCCCATGCTTTGCAAGACGCTATGTCTTGGAGAGGATGGGTTTTGAAGACCATGAAAGTTTCGAAACCAAAAAAATTATCCTAAGTACCCATCATGGTGTGGATTTTCAAGTAAAGTTGTACAATGCTCAGAGTGTAACCCATTTTGGTTGCAAAAATTGGGAAGCACTTTGCAAGATGTATGGTCTTGATGAGGGTATGCTTGTCACCATGGATCTTGGTGATCCTACAATCGAGCAAGAGAGACCTTCGATTTGGGTCCTTGTGGATACACCTCCAATTCTTCCCCCATGTGAGCTTAACATAGTTATTAAGTAATTTATATTGTTTATTTCAAAATATATAGTTGACAACTTATCTCCATTGACAGCTTATTTTCATTCTTCAAAGAATGTGCGGAAGATGGTAGACAGAACCTACTACACCGAAGGCTCCGAATTAACTTATCAGGAGAAAAATCATCTGGTCGGATTTTGTACTGATCTTGAGAATTACAATATCTACAATCAAACTCCTCAACATTATGGTCAATACGTGCCACTAGTGCACGTGTTGAACTACGGTAACTACCATGGAGATACCCTGGTAAGATTATTTTTTACTATTACAACATCCGTGCATCTTTTTGCACACTTCTAAAACTAGTACATCATTGCTAACTACGAAGTTATTACTATGTTTTTCAACAGATAATCCCGAATGATTGTGTGCCTCATCTGATGTATACGCATGGTAGCCTTCATGTTTTGAACATACAACCAGGTCGTCCTACGAATCTCAACTGTCCATACCGGGTTTCTAAAAGAAGTGGAGACATAACAATCAAAGAATGGAAAAAATGTATGGACAGTCGTAAGGAGCTTCTTGGAAGTAATAAGAAGCGAAGGGCAAGAATTGGAGACAGGATGATCACCATTCTTCATAATGGAGAGTCAGGGTCTATATTGTTTTATGCTATTTTACCTTAAGGGTGTCTAGGTCCTACCTAATACTGATGATCATGTGCTAAGAACAATTATGTAGGGTTGGGTTCGATGACTATGAGGATGATGATCACATGACTTATTATTAATAACGAGTAGAAGTTGTATGATGATGCATGATTAGTAGGACTTGTTATTATATATGATGATGTATGATGCGAGCATGCATGAGCATGTTATATCAGCGGGTGAAATGTAGCAGCAGTGTTGATAAACCAAGGACGAAGATATAAGAGAGGACACTTCTCTCTATTAGCTAGCTAATAACAACCTAAAAATAACCCCCAAAACCCCTAAAGCAGCCACTTTTGTAAAAAAACATGGACTTTTGGTCCCGGTTGGAGCCACCAACCGGGACCAAAGGCCCCCTGACTGGGCTCGGCGCATAGGGCCACGTGGAGGCACATTGGTCCCGGTTTGTGTTTGAACCGGGACTAATGGGTGGAGGTATTAGTAACGACCCATTAGTCCCGGTTCATGAACCGGGACTAAAGGCCCTTACGAACCGGGACTATTAGGTGTTTTTCTACTAGTGCTAGAAGAACACACTTTTACAAATTAATCTTTCTTAGCACGCAATCTAGCGGTTCTTTCTTTGCACTCGTCAATGGAACTTCTCATAGCTTTGAGAGAATCATTGATATCATGCTTGGGAGGAGTAGATCTAAGTTTCAGAGAATCAACATTAAGTGAAAGCCTATCAACGTTCCTAGCCAAATCATCAACTTTGAGCAATTTTTCTTCAAGCAAGGCATTAAAATTCTTTTGAGAGATCATAAATTCTTTCACACTATTCTCAAAATCAGAGGGCAATTTATTAAAATTACCATAAGAATTATTGTAGGAATTTCCATAATTATTAGAGGAATTACTAGGGAACGGTGTAGGATTAAAGTTTCCTCTATAAGCATTGTTTTCAAAATTATTCCTACCAACAAAATTTACATCCATAGATTCATTATTATTCTCAATCAAGGTAGATAAAGGCATATCATTGGGATCAATAGAAGCACTCTTAGTAGCAAACAATCTCATAAGTTCATCCATCTTTCCACTTAAAACATTAATTTCTTCTATAGCATGCACTTTTTTACTAGTAGATCTTTCGGTGTGCCATTGAGAATAATTAGCCATAATATTATCAAGAAGTTTTGTAGCATCTCCTAAAGTGATTTCCATGAAAGTGCCTCCCGCGGCCGAATCTAAAAGATTTCTAGAAGCAAAGTTTAATCCGGCATAAAAAATTTGTATGATCATCCATAAATTCAAACCATGAGTAGGGAAATTGTGAATCATCAATTTCATTCTTTCCCAAGATTGGGCAACATGCTCATGATCAAGTTGTTTAAAATTCATAATATCGTTCCTAAGAGTGATAATCTTAGCGGGAGGAAAATATTTAGAGATAAAAGCATCTTTGCAATTGTTCCAAGAATCAATACTATTCTTAGGCAAAGACGAAAACCAAACTTTAGCACGATCTCTAAGTGAAAATGGAAATAACTTCAATTTAACAATATCATTGTCCGTATCCTTCTTCTTTTGCATATCACACAAATCAACAAAGTTGTTTAGATGGGTAGCGGCATCTTCACTAGGAAGGCCGGCGAATTGATCTTTCATAACAAGATTCAGCAAAGCAGTATTGATTTCACAAGACTCAACATCATTAGGAGGAGCAATCGGAGTACTAAGGAAATCATTATTATTGGTATTGGAGAAATCACACAATTTGGTATTATCTTGCACCATGGCAACAAGTAATCCAACACACAAGCAAAAAGAAAAAGGCAAGCGAAAAAGAGAGGAGAAGAAGGTTGGGAAAGAGAGGGCGAATAAAACGGCAAGGGTGAAGTGGGGGAGAGGAAAATGAGAGGCAAATGGAAAATAATGTAAATGTGAGGGAGATGAGTTTGTGATGGGTACTTGGTATGTCTTGACTTGTGCGAAGACCTCCCAGGCAACGGCGCCAGAAATCCTTCTTGCTACGTCTTGAGCTGCGTTGGTTTTCCTTGAAGAGGAAAGGGTGATGCAACAATAGTAGTGTAAGTATTTCCCTCAGTTTTTGAGAACCAAGGTATCAATCCAGTAGGAGGCTCCTCAAAAGTCCCACGCACCTAGACAAACAAACAAAGAACTCGCAACCGACGCAATAAAGGTGTTGTCAATCCCTTCACGGCCACTTGCAAAAGTGAGATCTGATAGAGATAGTATGATAAGATAAATATATTTTTGGTATTTTATAATATAGATTGGGAAAGTAAAGATGCAAATAAAAGTAGATTGAAAGCTTATATGATAAAAGATAGACCCGGGGGCCATAGGTTTCACTAGTGGCTTCTCTCAAGATAGCATAAATATTACGGTGGGTGAACAAATTACTGTCAAGCAATTGATAGAAAAGCGAATAATTATGAGATTATCTAGGCATGATCATGTATATAGTCATCACGTCCGCTACAAGTAGACCGACTCCTGCCTGCATCTACTACTATTACTCCACACATCAACCGCTATCCAACATGCATCTAGAGTATTGAGTTCATAAGAACAGAGTAACGCATTAAGAAAGATGACATGATGTAGAGGGATAAACTCATGCAATATGATATAAACCTCATCTTTTTATCCTTGATGGCAACAATACAATACGTGCCTTGCTGCCCCTACTGTCACTCAAAAAGGACACCGCAAGATTGAACCCAAAGCTAACCACTTCTCCCATTGCAAGAAAGATCAATCTAGTAGGCCAAACCAAACTGATAATTCGAAGAGACTTGCAAAGATAACTCAATCATACATAAAAGAATTCAAAGGAGATTCAAATATTTCTCGTAGATAAACTTGATCATAAACCCACAATTCATCGGATCTCGACAAACACACCACAAAAAGAGTTACATCAAATAGATCTCCACAAGAGAGGGGGAGAACATGGTATTGAGATCCAAAAAGAGAAAAGAAGCCATCTAGCTAATATCTATGGACCCGAAGGTCTGTGGTAAACTACTCACAACTCATCGGAGGGGCTATGGTGTTGATGTAGAAGCCCTCCGTAGTCGATTCCCCCTCCGGCGGAGCACCGGTGAAAGCTCCAAGATGGGATCTCGCAGATACAGAAAGTTACGGCGATGGAACTTGTTTTTCGGTGGCTCCCTGGATGTTTTCGGGGTACGTGGGTATATATAGGAGGAAGAAGTACATCGGTGGCTGCTCGAGGGGCCCACGAGACAGGGGGCGCGCCCTCCACCCTCGTAGCTGCCTCGGCTGCTTCTTGGCTTGCACTCCAAGTCCTCTGAATCACGTTTGTTCCAAAAATCACACTCCCGAAGGTTTCATTCCGTTTGGACTCTGTTTGATACTCCTTTTCTTCGAAATACTGAAATAGGCAAAAAATAGCAATACGGGCTGGGCCTCCGTTTAGTAGGTTAGTCCCAAAAATGATATAAATGTGTAAAATAAAGACCATAAACATCCAAAACGGGTAATATAATAGCATGGAACAATCAAAAATTATAGATACGTTGGAGACGTATCAGGGATGAATGGAAAACAACATTTAAAACTAAGTTTGGATTATATAAGTGGTTAGTCATGCCTTTTGGGTTAACTAATGCACCTAGTACTTTCATGAGATTAATGAACGAAGTTTTACGTGATCTCATTGGACGATTTGTGGTAGTCTATTTTGATGATATATTGATTTATAGCAGATCTTTGGAGGAACATTTACGTGTTGTTTTTATTTCTCTACGTGATGCACATTTGTTTGGTAACCTTGGGAAGTGCACCTTTTGCATCGACCGAGTATCTTTTCTTGGCTATGTTGTTACTCCACAGGGAATTGAAGTTGATAAAGCCAAGATTGAAGCTATTGAAAGTTGGGTGCAACCCAAAACGGTGACACAAGTGAGGAGTTTTCTTGGACTCACTGGATTCTATAGGTGTTTTGTGATAGATTTCAGCACCATTGCTGCACCTCTCAATGAGCTTACAAAGAAGGATGTGCCTTTTGTTTGGGGTACCGCACAGGAAGAATCCTTCACGGTATTAAAAGATAAGTTAACACATGCTCCTTTACTTCAACTTCCTGATTTTAATAAGATTTTTGAGCTTGAATGTGATGCTAGTGGAATTGGATTAGGAGGTGTGTTATTACAAGATGGCAAACATGTTGCATACTTTTCTGAAAAATTGAGTGGGCCTAGTTTGAATTATTCTACTTATGATAAAGAATTATATGCTCTTGTTTGGACTTTAGAAACATGGGAACATTATTTATGGCCCAAAAAATTTGTTATACATTCTGATCATGAATCTTTGAAACATATTAAAAGTCAAGCTAAATTGAATCGTAGACATACTAAATGGGTTGAATTCATTGAGACTTTCCTTTATGTCATTAAACACAAGAAGGGTAAAGAAAATGTTATCGCTGCTGCATTGTCTCGTCGCTGTACTATGCTTTCACCACTTGACTTCAAAATATTTGGTTTGGAGACCATCAAAGATCAATATGTGCATGATGCTGATTTTAAAGATGTAACGCAGAATTGTAAAGGAAGAATGTGGAACAAGTTCGTCGTTAATGATGGATTTGTGTTCCGTGCTAACAAGCTATGCATTCCAGCTAGCTCCGTTTGTCTTTTGTTTTTGTAGAAGGCGCATAGAAGAGCATTAATGGGACACTTTGGCATGAAGAAGATGGAGGACATACTTGCTACACACTTCTTTTGGCCAAAGATGAGACAGGATGTTGAGTGTTTTATTGCTCGCTGCACTACATGTCAAAAAGCTAAGTCACGACTCAATCCTCATGGTTTATATATGCCATTGCCTGTACCTAGTGTTCCTTGGAAGGATATATCTATGGACTTTGTTTTATATTTACCTCGAAGAAAGAAGGGGAGGGATAGCATATTTGTTGTCATGCATAGATTCTCGAAAATGGCACACTTTATACCATGTCATAAAAGCGATGATGCTGTTAATGTTGCTAATTTGTTCTTTCGTGAAATTATTTGCTTGCATGGTGTGCTAAATACTATTGTTTTAGATCGTGATACTAAATTTCTTAGCCACTTTTGGAGATGTTTATGGGCTAAGTTGGGGACTAAACTGCTTTTTAGTACTACTTGTCACCCTCAAACTGATGGACAAACTGAAGTAGTCAATAGAACATTGTCTACTATGCTTAGGGCTGTTTTGAAGAATAATAAGAAAATGTGGGAAGAATGCTTGCCTCATATTGAATTTGCTTATAATCTTTCATTGCATTCTACTACTAAGATGTGCCCTTTTGAAATTGTGTATGGTTTCCTACCTGGTGTACCTATTGATTTGTTGCCTCTTCCATCTTCGGAGAAGGTTGATTTTGATGCTAAATAATGTGTTGAATTGATCTTAAAAATGCATGAGTTAACTAAGGACAACATTGAACGTATGAATGTTAAATATAAACTTGCTGGAGATAAGGGTACAAAACATGTTGTCTTTGCACCTGGAGATCTTGTTTGGTTACATTTGCGTAAGGATAGGTTTCCTAATTTGCGCAAATAAAGCTAATGCCAAGTGTTGCTGGTCCTTTTAAGATGTTAGAGAAAATAAATGATAATGCATATAAACTTGAGCTGCCTGCAGATTTTGGGGTTAGTCTCACTTTTAACATTGCAGATTTGAAGCCTTATTTGGGAGAAGGAGATGAGCTTCCGTCGAGGACGAATTCTATTCAAGAAGGGGAGTGTGATGAGGACAACAATATCATTGTTACACCCCACAGCCACTGCTACTATACATACTGGACCAATTACTAGAGCTCGTGCACGCCAATTAAATTACCAGTTACTTTTGTTTCTTGGTAATGATTCTAATGTTCCCGAGAATGTGATGTTGCCTAAATTGGATACATTTGTTTTGCTTACAAATGAAGGGCCTAGCTTGGAGAAGGATGAACATTGAAGCAAGAACAAGCATGGAGATGATGGCATGCGCAAGGAGAACAAGAACGGAGTTACAAGTGATGATTTCAGGACGTTGAAGCCACCATAATGAGTGCATGAAGCCTTGGACGAAATATACAAGTTGCTACTTCATAATTTTCGTCCAGAAACTATTCTAGGTGTTGCGTCACCTTATTATAGGGCCAGGCTCATGTAATTTTGAAATACTTGATTATAGGCTGTTTTTAGAGTCCGTATGTGTGGGGAAGCAAGAGTTAGGGTTGGTTTCAGACCCCTTCCTCAAGGGCCACAAAATCTCCCCCCCCCCCTCTTCCTCCATATATACAGCCCTTAGGGCGTCGTTTAGACTTTGGGTTTTGTTTAGATTAAAGTTCGCCATAGCTGCAACTTCCCGTACTTCGTTTGTGTTCAACGACCAGACAAAGACATCACAGATCCCCACGTTCATCAATAAAGCTTTCCTCTTATATTCGCAATATCCAGATTGCAATCTCAGTTTCTTGCTTGTTCTTCGTTTGCCTGCAGGAAATAGACCCTCGTGGTCAGGTTGATTGTGCTCCGGCGTGGTCAATAACCTCTCGGAGTTGGTTTAGCAATTTCTAAGGCGCAACGTCCTCGCACATTCGTAGTCGGATCGTCGAAGTCTACTCCACCCAAAACGATAGCCACCATCTAATCGAAAGACGGGACACCTTTGCCTCTATCACGCATTCATATATGCGGACTGGTCCCCCCCTATCCGTTGACGGACGAGGGAGAAACTTTGCAGGTCCCCGTTGGAGATGCCCTAATGCACTCACAAATAAGCCTGAAGCATAAATCCAAAACACGAAAGCTCCCGTATGACGAATTCCCATGAACCCAAGAGTAAAAAAGTCACACAAAGAACTTGGGGTTTCAAGATTGGATTGGTGGAAACACGAATTTAGCGCTCCTCTTTATTTTTTTCTCACAATAAATGTGAATTTGGTTGGCTAGAGAGGGGTGGAAGCTTGGAGGTGATCAACAATGGTGGAACTCTGGATCTGGCCAGGGCCGTATCGCGTAACTTAGTGGGATAACTTGTCAAGTCCAGCATCAAAGTGGTAATTTACAAAAATTTAGATTGTTCCTCTTTTCTTGTATGAATCATCATGAGCGTCAAGAATCTTGGTTAGAAAACCGAATGTAAACGCAAACTTCAAACATTTGTACTTCACTGCCTTTAAAAAATGTGTCAACTTTCTTTGTGTGACCTTGATGAAACTGGAAACGTTCAGCTCAAGAATCTGTCATTTTACACTGCTGGATTACTTGATACTCATAACATTACATGTAGATAAGGATTGAGAATGGTGAAAACTAATCTAGCTACAGTGTTGGCACTTTCAAGGTCACGACATGGGCAGTATACCTTTGTATCAGTCATATCTAACAATTGTGTTTTTCGTGTCTTCAGTTTTGTAACAGTTTTTTTGAGTACAGGCTTCTCAACTTGGAGACTCCATCCATGAACTTAGTGCGATAACTTGTCAGGTCCGGCATCAAAGTGGTAATTTACAAATACAGTATTCAGAGTGTTGCTGTTGTTCAAATGTAATTTTTTTTTGCTTGGCTCGCTTTAGAGTACAGACTATGGACATCTGACAGACGAAGTTCGGCATGGGCTCCAGGAGGAAACATCCACGTGTTTCACGTGTTCACAAGATGAAGACTCGGTTGATCATGTGCTGGCGGGCTGTATCTATTCAAGGCGAGTCTGGTTCAGCTGTTTTCAGAAACTAGGTCTGCAGGTCGCCCACGGAGTGGCTTCAGTCATGGTGGTCGATTACCAGGAAACTCTTCAGCAGGAAGGACAAGCGCTGCATCGACGCTCTCACGATCTTCATCAGCTGGAGGATCTGGAAGCAACACAGCACCCGTGTTTTGTTTTGTTTTTTTTTTAAACGGAGGCAAAAGATTTGCCTCATATATTAAATAAGGAAAAATAGTTTGTTACAACACTCATGTTACGGCATGATAATTATTCTCGCAATAAGAAAGACCCTACGATCCGTTTGGTTCGGCGAAAGTGTTGCGGTTTCCGATCCCCGCGCTTTCCGAAACGGTAGATCGTGTTTGGTTCGTGTACTACGTTTTCCGAAGCAGCGGTTTCCGATACGCGGCTTCACAAAGTCAAAAGCAGTCGAGCGGACTGTGATTAGGAAACCGGACGCCACTCAGCGAACCAAACAAAACCATTATCCTGTAGAAAAGAATCGGAAGCAGTGTTTTCTTATTGCGGAACCCATTACGTTACCTGAGTAGCAACCAAACGCGTCGCTAGTTTCTTTGTCCCGGCTTTGATCCAAAGGTTTGCCTCGTCGACAATGATGCTGGCTAGATTTGCGGAGGTGCGCTCTTTTGCCTGAACACTCTTGCATTGCGCTCGTTCCAGATGACTCATGACACTAGCATGGTAATCGATGTTTTTGCTTTTCTGTGGATGGTGGCAACGGTGCACGTGCCAGCACCCGTGTTTTTCATAATAGGAACAGACAGCTTGCTGAAGAGTGGGAGCAATGGAGTAGGGCTGGGCTGGGTGTGGGTGGGAGCAACAGTTTCGCGAGAGTAGTTTCTTGGAGGTGTGGGTGGGTGCTGTCAGCTCGCATTGCCTGCAGCGTGTTGCTGGCAATCTTGTAAACTTGTGCTGCTATCTTCTACGTATAAAGCTATGGTATCCGATTGTGTACTCTCGAAAAAAAAAGAGTGCTCGTATGAGTCATCATGAGCGTCAGGAATCACTTGATAGAAAATTTTAGTTAGAAAACTGAATGTAAACACAAATTACAAATATCTGTACTTTGGCTGCCTTCAAAAAATGTGCCAGAATCACCAGAATCAACAATTTGAAATCTAGGAAGAGGTCGTGGTTTCCGGCAAGGGGACCCCATCTCCCCGCTTCTGTTCGTCATCGCCATTGACCCGCTCCAAAGAATCCTTGATGTGGCTACGCGAAAGGGGCTCCTCCACAAAATTCAGGGTAGGGGTGCCATGATGCGAACCTCCCTTTATGCGGATGATGCAGCCATCTTCCTGGCTCCGATCAAAAAGGATGCTGACAATCTTGCTAATATTTTGAGAGGATTTGGCGAGGTCACGGGACTTTGCACCAACTTTCATAAGAGTTCGATGGTGCCCATTCGTTGCAATAATCTTGACTTGGATCATATCACTCAAAATCTGCCGGCAACTAGGGCTTCTTTCCCCTTGAGGTACTTGGGGCTCCTCCTCTCTGTTTGGAAGCTAAGATTAGTGGATCTTCAATTTCTTGTGGACAAGGTTGCATCCAAGTTGACAACGTATGAGGGCCAAAACATCACCACCATTGGGCGCACGGCCCTTGTCAAGTCTGTTCTCACTTCCCAAGTGATCTACTTCATCACACCGTTGATCATCCCACCAAGTATCCTCTTCAAAGTCAACCAGCTCGAGAGAGATTTCCTATGGTCCGGCTCGGACAAGACGACGGGGGCGAAATGCAAGGTGAATTGGGAAATTGTCTGTAGGCCAGTTGAGTATGGGGGGCTTGGGGTACTCAACATGGAAAAGTTCGCGCGTGCTCTGCGGCTGCGGTGGCCTTGGTATGAATGGAAGGAGCCCACCAAGTTGTGGGTGGGGATGGGCAACCCGTGCAATGAGGAGGACCTTAACTTTTTCTATGCGTCTACCACTATCACCGTGGGCAATGGTGCGAAGACACCTTTTTGGGAATCACCTTGGCTTCTTGGGTGTAAGCCGAAGAACATTGCGCCACTAATATTCGAAGTCTCCTCGCGAAAGAAGTGGAAAGTGCGCGAGGCCATCAAGCACAACGCGTGCATGCTCAAGATCAAGCCTCCAACCATTATTTCCGTTGAGTTCATCACACAATTTTTCACCCTTTGGATGCTATTGGATGAGGTGCATCTTGATGCGCTCGCTGAGGACGACATTTTATGGAAACACAGGACTAGTGGGCACTACTCGGCGGCCTCGGCATATAAGGCGCAGTTCATAGGGATGGTGTTTTCACCCATGGACCAAATGGTTTGGAAGGTCTAGGGTCCCCCCAAAGTAAAGTTCTTTGCTTGGTTGGCACTTCAAGATAGAATTTGGACCGCAGACAGATTAGCCAAGAGAGGATGGCCAAATTGTGGTTTGTGCCCACTTTGCAAGAGGGTGCAAGAAAGCGGGTCACACCTATTCTTCAAGTTCCGCTATACTCTAAGGCTGTGGGCGTTGGTCATTGAAAAATTTCACATCTTCGGGTTGGACACCTCTTCATGGCGCTTGTTGGACTCCGTCAACGCTTGGTGGACAAGCACTTGTGACGCCGGCACGCCAAACCGTCAAGCCAAAGCCTCCCTCGCTATGCTTGTGACATGGACAATTTGGAATGAGCGAAATGCAAGAGTGTTTAGGTTTAAAAGTGCTCCACCGACTATCTTGCTTAACACCATCTCGACCGAGGCCAACCTTTGGGTCACCGCCGGTGCAAAAAAAATAGGGTCTTTCATATCGCGAGAGTAATAATCCATGTGGTGTCATGGGTGATTTGTAACAAACTCTATTCTCTCTTATTTAACGGATGAGGCAAAGCTTTTGCCTCCGTTTCAAAAAAAATCTAGGAAGAGGCAGAACTCTATAGGAAGAGGCAAAACTCCAGAATCACCAATTTGAAGGAGGGTGATGCTAACACCCGTTACTTCCATCTCCGGGTGAACCATCGGAGGAGAAAAAACTTCGTTCATCATCTCAAGCATAATTCTGGCTGGATCACGGAACACAACCAGAAGGAGCAAGTGATTCATAGCCATTTCAAGAACATCGCTAAAAAAGGTCCGACACGCAGCATTGACATTAATTGGGGGATCATTCCAACTCCAAATTGTGACCTTCAGGAGTTGGATGCAGCTGTTGAATATATGGTTTATGCATGTATATTGTATAGCCTGGCCCACTTCCTAGTCTTTGTATAGTTGAGGTTGTGGCCTACTTTCTACTCCATATATACGTGCGCTTTGCACCGATCAATATATCGTGAAGCATTGCCAAAACAATCGTTTCCAACATGGTATCATACCTACGATCCTAACACTAACCCGTGCCACCGCCGTCGCCGCGATCCCATCGCCGCCGCCGCCACCCGCCGCCGCCGCCACCTCGTGCCGCCGCCGCCGCCGCGAACCTACGCCGCCGCGCCGCCGCCCGCGCTTCCGCCAGCCACTGCCGCGCCGCCCCCAAGCCACGCCGCCCTCTTCCTTGCCGCGCCGCCCCCAAGCCGCGCCGCCTTCCTCCCTGCCGCGCCGCCGCTCCAGCGCCACCGTACCACCCCCTTTCGGCCATGGCCTCCCCCGGTTCAACCGGTACCTCCCGCAGCCGCCGCACCATCCCGTTCGAAGGTCCTGATCCCGTCGTCATCCGCGATCTCAACATCCTCGCCCGGGTTCCCGTCGTCCTCGACCACCTCACCTCCACATACTATGCCTGGAAGACATACTTCTCCCTCGTGTTCCGTGAGTACAATCTCCGGGATCACATCGATGGCTCCGTGGACTCCCGTTTCATGGAGGACGATGAGGAGTCGACGGCCATCGACGCCACTCTCATCCGTTGGTTCTACACCACCATCTCGAAGGACCTCTTCCACACGGTGGCCTCCGCCGACGATGACGCTCACGCCATTTGGACCAAGCTCAACGGCCTCTTCACCGACAACGCGCTCCAACGCAAGGTCTTCTTGCACGGCGAGTTTTTTGGGTTCCAGCAGCTTGAGTCGTCCGTTGATGATTATTGCATGCGCCTCAAGAAGCTTGTTGACGAGCTCCGTGACCTCGGCGAGAAGGTCTCCGATGAGCTTCTCCTCAGCACCCTCATCGCCGACCTGAACGATGACTTCGGGAACGCCGCCTCCAACATCCCCCTCATCACCAACCCGACCTTCCCCAAGATCGTCGTGTACCTGAAGCTGGAGGAGCGGCGGATGCGGATGTCACGCACCTGGGCCACCCACACGGCCCTCACCGCGCGGTACCCATGGCGGTGCGCCGCCCACCTCCCCGGCCCCGCCGCCGCCTGGGTTTCCCTACCCGGCGCCGCCGCAGGCCCCTCCGCCCCCCCCCCCCGCCGAGCAGCAGCAGCGCCGGGGCGGGCGTCGCGGTCGCGGAGGCCGCAAGCAGCAGCGGCCGCAGCAGCCCGCTGCCCACGGCGGGGCGCCCCGCCAGCCGCAGCACCCACTGCCGCCAGCGCCCTGGCAGGCCGGCCAGAACCCTTGGACGGGGGTTGTGCACGCGTACTCCATGCCTATACCGCGTGCCCCCATCCCCGCTTCCTTTGGCGCCCGCCTGGCTCCTCATCAGGCCCTGTACGCGGCCCCTCAGGCGTACCAGCCCGCGCCACTCTACGGCCCCTCGGGCTATGGGTATGTGGTGCCACCGCCTCAGCCGGCGCCATCTGCCCCGACCCTCCCGCCGGCGCCTTGGGATCCCGCGCTCCTAGCGGCTCTCCACACCGCCCCCACGCCGCAGCAGTACACTGGCGGTGGCGACTGGTATATGGACACCGGAGCCACGGCTCACATGGCCGCCAACCCCGGTAACCTTCTTGCCGCTCACCCCGTTCACACCGCTGCTCGCATTACCGTGGGTGACGGTTCTTCCATGCCCATTACTCATGTTGGCCATGCTGCTTTTCCTTCTAACTCCATGCCATTATATCTTTCTAATGTGCTTGTTTCTCCTGACATCATTAAAAATCTTGTTTCCGTTCGTTCTCTTACACGTGAAAATCCTGTTACCGTTGAATTTGACATGTTTGGCTTTTCTGTCAAGGATGCCCATACCCGGATGGTGCTCCACCGATGTGACAGCCCCGACGAGCTCCACCCGGTCCACTCACCTACCTCCTCCGTTGCTGCACCCATGGTGCTTTCCGCCGGAGTGGACCTTTGGCATGCTCGTCTCGGTCATCCCAACATCGCCACCCTTCGTCATATTCTTCGGAGTTTTTCATTCACATGTAATAAGATCGATGATCACACTTGTCATGCTTGTCGCCTCGGCAAACATGTTCGTCTTCCTTTTAGCAATTCCTCGCATGTCGCATCATACCCGTTTGAGTTAATTCATAGTGATGTCTGGACCTCTCCTGTTGCAAGTAACATGGGCTATCTTTATTATCTTGTCATACTTGATGATTTTTTGCACTATGTGTGGACCTTCCTGTTGCGGCGAAAGTCGGACTCTGTTGCCACTCTCACCGCCTTCTACTCCTATGTCTCCACGCAGTTTGGACGTCCCATTCATGCGTTGCAAACAGACAACAGGAAGGAGTTCGATAACCTTGCGATCCGCAACCTTCTCGCCACACACGGCACGATCTTTCGTCTCACTTGCCCGTACACTTCGCAACAAAACAGCCGCGCAGAGCGCGTGCTACGCACTCTCAATGACTGCGTTCGCACCCTCCTCTTTCACGCCAACGTGCCACCACGTTTTTGGCCCGACGCGCTTGCCACCGCATCACTACTCATTAACATTCGTCCCTGTCGCACTCGCAGGAATTTCGCACCTCATCACCTCTCGTTTGGCACGCCACCCTCCTATGCTGAGCTCCGCATCTTCGGTTGTCTGTGCTACCCCAGCATCGCTTCCACCGCTCCTCATAAGCTCGCACCTAGGTCTGTGGCCTGCATCTTTCTCGGCTATCCTCCTAACACCAAAGGCTACCGCTGCTATGATCCTATCTCCCATCGGGTGATCACTTCACGACACGTTTACTTTGATGAGATGGTTTTTCCATTCCAGCAGGTACCTTCGGATGATGCGGCCTTGCCCGCTCCCGGTGATGGCCGCCCACGTGCCTCTCTTGGGCCGCCTCCCGGCTTTGAGGGTGCCCCCCGCGCCACGGGTCGAGTCTCTCCTCGTTTGGCTGCCCTAGGGACTACACCTCCCTCGACGCCCGCGACGCCCACGGCGTCCCCGGCCTCGACCCTGCCAGCGGCCTCGTCCGCCGCCACGCCGGCGGCCTCGCCCGCCGCTTCACCGGCGGCCTCGCCCACCGCCTCACCGGCCGCCTCGTTCGCGGAGGCCTCGCTCGCAGCGGTCCCATCGGAGGCGGGCTCGTCTTCATCCTCGCCCGCCTCCCCTCCGGACCCATTGCCCCGCCCGATGACTCGCTCTCGGGCTGGCACCCTTCGTCCGAGCACGCGGTACCCCAACGATGAGTATCTTCTCGCTGCTTCCGCCTCTGAGCCGTCTCCTCTCCCATCGTCAGCTCGAGCCGCCCTTCGGGATCCTCATTGGCTCCCTACGATGCAGGAAGAGTTTGATGCACTCCAGTGGAACCGTACCTAGCAGCTCGTCCCTCGGCCGCCTCGTGCCAACATTATCACGGGCAAGTGGGTCTTTCGGCACAAGACTCGTCCGGATGGCACTCTCGAGCGCTATAAAGCTCGCTGGGTGGTTCGGGGTTTTCGAAAACGTGCGGGCGTGGACTTCACCGACACATTTGCCCCGGTTGTTAAACCGGGTACGATCCGCGCCGTACTCCAGCTCGTCGTGTCCCGAGCATGGCCTGTGCATCAGTTGGACGTGTCCAATGCCTTCTTGCATGACCACCTGGCTGAGCAGGTGTTGTGAGCAGCCCACCGGCTTCGTCGATGCCACGCATCCAGATCATGTGTGTTTGCTCTCCCGTTCTCTCTACGGGCTGAAGCAGGCACCTCAAGCCTGGTACCAGCGCATCGCCGCCTTCCTGCAGACGCTCGGATTTACATCGACTCGCTCTGATGCGTCCCTCTTCGTGTATCATCACGGAGTTGACACGGCCTACTTGCTGCTGTACGTCGATGACATCATACTGACGGCATCCACTGTCACGCTCCTCCAGCGGCTTACTGCTCATCTTCGTGATGAGTTTGCCCTGAAGGATTGGGTCCTCTGCATTATTTCCTTGGCATTGAGGTGGTTCGACGGCCAGATGGGTTCTTCCTGCATCAGCAGCGCTATGCCCATGAGCTTCTCGACCGAGCTGGCATGCTTAACTGCAAGCCTGCTCCCACACCAGTCGACACCATGGACAAGGTTTCCGCTTTGGAGGGTTCGCCTGCATCCGATGCGGCCTTCTACCGCTCCATTGTGGGCGCCCTGCAGTACCTGACCCTGACGCGCCCCGACTTGCAGTATGCCGTTCAGCAGGTCTGTCTTCACGTGCATGCTCCGCTCGACTCTCACTGGACTCTGGTGAAGCGTATCCTCCGAGACATACACGGCACCCAGTCCTTGGTGAAGGAAATATGCCCTAGAGGCAATAATAAAGTTATTATTTATTTCCTTATTTCATGATAAATGTTTATTATTCATGCTAGAATTGTATTAACCGGAAACATAATACATGTGTGAATACATAGACAAACATAGTGTCACTAGTATGCCTCTACTTGACTAGCTCGTTTATCAAAGATGGTTATGTTTCCTAGCCATGGACAAAAGAGTTGTCATTTGATTAATGGGATCACATCATTAGGAGAATGATGTGATTGACATGACCCATTCCGTTAGCCTAGCACTTGATCGTTTAGTATGTTGCTATTGCTTTCTTCATGACTTATACATGTTCCTGTAACTATGAGAATTATGCAACTTCCGTTTACCAGAGGAACACTTTGGGTACTACCAAACGTCACAACGTAACTGGGTGATTATAAAGGAGTACTACAGGTGTCTCCGAAGGTACATGTTGAGTTGGCGTATTTCGAGATTAGATTTTGTCACTCCGATTGTCGGAGAGGTATCTCTGGGCCCTCTCGGTAATGCACATCTTTATAAGCCTTGCAAGCAATGTGACCAAATGAGTTGGTTACGGAATGATGCATTATGGAACGAGTAAAGAGACTTGCCGGTAACGAGATTGAACTAGGTATTGGATATCGACGATCAAATCTCGGGCAAGTAACATACCGATGACAAAGGGAACAACGTATGTTGTTAGGCGGTTTGACCGATAAAGATCTTCGTAGAATATGTAGGAGCCAATAAGGGCATCCAGGTTCCGCTATTGGTTATTGACCAAGAATAGTTCTAGGTCATGTCTGCATAGTTCTCGAACCCGTAGGGTCCGCACGCTTAAGGTTTCGATGACAGTTATATTATGAGTTTATGAGTTTTGATGTACCGAAGGAGTTCGGAGTC
The DNA here is from genome assembly GCF_018294505.1 of Triticum aestivum. Taxonomy (NCBI): domain Eukaryota; kingdom Viridiplantae; phylum Streptophyta; class Magnoliopsida; order Poales; family Poaceae; genus Triticum; species Triticum aestivum. The sequence goes on along the minus strand of NC_057807.1, from coordinate 47,055,296 downwards.
CCGAATGAGATCGGGGACATGACGAGGAGTCTCGAAATGGTCGAGACGTAAAGATCCATATATTGGACGACTATATTCGGAGTTCGGAAAGGTTCCGAGTGATTCGGGTATTTTTCGGAGTACCGGAGAGTTACGGGAATTCGCCGGGGAGTATATGGGCCTTATTGGGCCATACGGGAATTGAGGAGAGAGGCCGAAAGGAAGGAGGCGCGCAGCCCCCCTCTGGTCCGAATTGGACAAGGGGTGCAGCCCCTCTTTCCTTCCTCCTCTCCCCCTCTTTCCCCCTTCTCCTACTCCAACAAGGAAGAAGGGAGTCCTACTCCCGGTGGGAGTAGGACTCCCCTTGGCGCGCCCCTCCTAGGCCGGCCGCCCCCTCCCCCCCTTGCTCCTTTATATATGGGGGCAGGGGGGCACCTCTAGGGACAACACAAGTTGATCTACGGATCGTTCCTTAGCCGTGTGCGGTGCCCCCCTCCACCATATTCCACCTCGGTCATATCGTCGCGGAGTTTAGGCGAAGCCCTGTGCCGGTAGAGCATCATCATCATCGTCACCACGCCGTCGTGCTGACGGAACTCATCCCCGAAGCTTTGCTGGATCAGAGCCCGGGGATCGTCATCGAGCTGAACGTGTGCTGAACTCGGAGGTGCCGTATGTTCGGTACTTGGATCGGTCGGATCGTGAAGACGTACGATTACATCAACCGCGTTGTCATAACGCTTCCGCTTACGGTCTACGAGGGTATGTGGACGGACACTCTCCCCTCTCGTTGCTATGCCATCACCATGATCTTGCGTGTACGTAGGAAATTTTTTGAAATTACTACGTTCCCCAACAGTGGTATCAGAGCCTAGGTTTTATGTGTTGATGTTATATGCACGAGTAGAACACAAGTGAGTTGTGGGCGATACAAGTCATACTGCTTACCAGCATGTCATACTTTGGTTCGGCGGTATTGTGAGATGAAGCGGCCCAGACCGACATTACGCGTACGCTTACGCGAGACTGGTTTCACCGTTACGAGCACTCGTGCTTAAAGGTGGCTGGTGGATGTCTGTCTCTCTCACTTTAGCTGAATCGAGTGTGGCTACGCCCGGTCCTTGCGAAGGTTAAAACAGCACCAACTTGACGAACTATCGTTGTGGTTTTTGATGCATAGGTAAGAACGGTTCTTGCTAAGCCCGTAGCAGCCACGTAAAATTTGCAACAACAAAGTAGAGGACGTCTAACTTGTTTTTGCAGGGCATGTTGTGATGTGATATGGTCAAGACGTGATGCTATATTTTATTGTATGAGATGATCATGTTTTGTAACCGAAGTTATCGACAACTGGCAGGAGCCATATGGTTGTCGCTTTATTGTATGAAATGCAAACGCCCTGTAATTGCTTTACTTTATCACTAAGTGGTAGCGATAGTCGTAGAAGCAATAGACGGCGTAACGACAACGATGCTACGATGGAGATCAAGGTGTCCCGCCGGTGACGATGGTGATCACGACGGTGCTTCGGAGATGGAGATCACAAGCACAAGATGATGATGGCCATATCATATCACTTATATTGATTGCATGTGATGTTTATCCTTTATGCATCTTATCTTGCTTTGATTGACGGTAGCATTTTAAGATGATCTCTCACTTAATAATCAAGAAGTGTTCTCCCTGAGAAAGTTCTTCGTGCTGAGACACCACGTGATGATCGGGTGTGATAGGCTCTACGTTCAAATACAACGGGTGCAAAATAGTTGCACACGCGGAATACTCAGGTTAAACTTGACGAGCCTAGCATATACAGATATGGCCTCGGAACACGGAGACCGAAAGGTCGAACGTGAATCATATAGTAGATATGATCAACATAGTGATGTTTACCATTGAAACTACTCCATCTCACGTGATGATCGGACATGGTTTAGTTGATTTGGATCACGTAATCACTTAGATGACTAGAGAGATGTCTATCTAAGTGGGAGTTCTTAAGTAATATGATTAATTGAACTTGAATTTATCATGAACTTAGTCCTGGTAGTATTTTGCAAATTGTGTTATAGATCAATAGCTCGCGTTGTTGCTTCCCTATGTTTTTGCTTCCCTATGTTTTTATATGTGTTCCTAGAGAAAACTATGTTGAAAAATGTTAGTAGCAATGATGCGGACTTGGTCCGTGATCTGAGGTTTATCCTCATTGCTGCACAGAAGAATTATGTCCTTAATGCACCATTAGGTGACAGACCTATTGCAGGAGCAGATGCAGACGTTATGAACGTTTGGCTAGCTCAATATGATGACTACTAGATAGTTTAGTGCACCATGCTTAACGGCTTAGAATCGGGACTTCAAAGACGTTTTGAACATCATGGACCATATTAGATGTTCCAGGAGTTGAAGTTAATATTTCAAGCAAATACCCGAGTTGAGAGATATGAAGTCTCCAACAAGTTTTATAGCTAAAAGATGGAGGAGAATCGCTCAAAGTAGTGAGCATGTGCTCAGATTGTCTGGGTACTTCAATTGCTTGAATCAAGTGGGAGTTCATCTTCCAGATAAGATATGATTGACAGAATTCTCTAGTCACCATCACTAAGTTACTAGAACTTCGTGATGAACTATAGTATGCAAGGGATGACGAAAACGATTCCTGAGCTCTTCGTGATGCTGAAATCGACGAAGGTAGAAATCAAGAAAAGAGCATCAAGTGTTGATGATTGACAAGACCACTAGTTTCAAGAAAAGGGCAAAGGGAAAGAAAGGGAACTTCAAACAGAATGGCAAGCAAGTTGTCACTCCCACGAAGAAGCCCAAAGCTGAACCAAAGCCTGAAACTGAGTAGTTGCACTGCAAAGGAAATGGTCACTGGAAACGGAAATACCCTGAATATTTGGTGGATAAGAAGGATGGCAAAGTGAACAAGGGTATATTTGATATACATGTTATTAATGTGTACTTTACTAGTGTTTATAGTAGCCCCTGAGTATTTGATACTTGTTCGGTTGCTAAATATTAGTAACTCGAAACAGGAGTTACAGAATAAACAGAGACTAGTTGAAGGGGAAGTGACGATGAGTGTTGGAAATGGTTCCACGATTGATATGATCATCATCGCACACTCCCTATACTTTCGGGATTAGTGTTGAACCTAAATAAATGTTATTTGGCTTTTGCGTTGAGCATGAATATGATTTGATCATGTTTATTGCAATACGGTTATTCATTTAAAATCAGAGAATAATTGTTGTTCTGTTTAAATGAATAAAACCTTTGATGGTCATACACCCAATGAAAATAGTTTGTTGGATCTCGATCGTAGTGATACACATATTCATAATATTGATGCCAAAAGATGCAAAGTTGATAATGATGAGTGCAACTTATTTGTGGCACTGCCGTTTGGGTCATATCGGTGTAAAGCGCATGAAGAAACTCCATAAAGATGGATTTTCGGAATCATTTGATGCTTGTGAACCGTGCCTTTTTGGGCAAGATGACTAAAACTCCGTTCTTCGGAACAATGGAACGAGCTACTGACTTTTTGGAAATAATACATACCGATGTATGTGATCCAATGAGTGTTGATGCTCATGGCAAGTATCGTTATTTTCTGACCTTCACAAAATGATTTGAGCAGATATGGGTATATCTACTTGATGAAACATAAGTCTGAAATAGTTGAAAGGTTCAAAGAATTTCAGAGTGAAGTGGAAAAATCATCGTAACAAGAAAATAAAGTTTCTGCGATCTGATCGCGGAGACGAATATTTGAGTTATGAGTTTGGTCTTCAATTAAAACAATGTGGAATAGTTTCACAAACTCACGCCACCTGGAACACCGCAATGTAATGGTGTGTCCGAAAGTCGTAATCGTACTTTACTAAATATGGTGCGATCTATGATGTCTCTTATCGGTTTTACCACTATCGTTTTGGGGTTGTGCATTAGAGACAGCTGCATTCACATTTAAAAGTGCACCATCTGAATCCGTTGAGACGACACCATATGAACTATGGTTTAGCAGTAAACCTAAGCTATCGTTTCTTAAAGTTTGGAGTTGCGATGCTTATATGAAAAAAGGTTTCAACCTGATAAGCTCAAACCCAAATCGGAGAAGTGCGTCTTCATAGAATACCCAAAGTTAACTATTGGGTACACCTTCTATCACAGATCCGAAGGCAAATTATTCATTGCTAAGAATGGATCCTTTCTAGAGAAGGAGTTTCTCTCGAAAGAAGTGAGTGGGAGGAAAGTTGAACTTGATGAGGTAACTGTACCTGCTCCCTTATTGGAAAGTAGTTCATCACAGAAATCTGTTCCTGTGACTACAACACCAATTAGTGAGGAAGTTAATGATGATGATCATGAAACTTCAGATTAAATTACTACAGAACCTCGTAGGTCTTTCAGAGTAAGATCCGCACCAGAGTGGTACGGTAATCCTGTTTTGGAAGTCATGTTACTAGACCATGATGAACCTACGAACTATGAGGAAGCGATGATGAGCCCAGATTCCACGAAATGGCTTGAGGCCATAAAATCTGAGATATGATCCATGTATGAGAACAAAGTATGGACTTTGATTGACTTGCTCGATGATCAGCAAGCCATGTTAAATAAATGGATCTTCAAGAGGAAGACGGACAATGATAGTAGTGTTACTATCTACTAAGCTCGACTTGTTGCGAAATGTTTTCAACAAGTTCAAGGTGTTGAATACGATGAGATTTTCTCAATCGTATCAAAGCTTAAGTCTGTCTGAATCATGTTAGCAATTGCCACATTTTATGAAATCTGGCAAATGGATGTCAAAACTGCATTCCTTAATGGATTTATTAAAGAAGAGTTGTATATGATGCAACCAGAAAGTTTTTGTCAATCCTAAAGATGCTAACAAAGTGTGCAAGCTCCAGCAATCCATCAATGGACTGGTGCAAGCATCTCGGAGTTGGAATATACGCTTTGATGAGTTGATCAAAGCATATGGTTTTATACAGACTTTTGAAGAAGCCTGTATTTACAAGAAAGTGAGTGGGAGCTCTGTAGCATTTCTAATATTATATGTGGATGACATATTGTTAATTGGAAATGATATGGAAATTCTGGATAGCATGAAAGGATACTTGAATAAGAGTTTTTCAAAGCTAGACCTCGGTGAAGCTGCTTACACATTGAGCATCAAGATCTATATAGATAGATCAAGACGCTTGATAAGATTTTTCAATGAGTACATACCTTGATAAATTTTTGAAATAGTTCAAAATGGAACAGTCAAAGAAGGAGTTCTTGCCTGTGTTACGAGGTGTGAAGTTGAGTAAGACTCAAGACCCGACCATGCAGAAAATAGAAAGAGAATGAAAAATCATTCCCTATGCCTCAGTCATAGGTTCTATAAAGTATGCTATGTTGTGAACCAGACCTATTGTATACCTTGCTCTGTGTTTGGCAAAGGAATACAATTTTGATCTAATAAGTAGATCACTGGACATGGGTCAAGAATATCCTTAGTGAGGACTAAGGAGACGTTTCTCGATTATGGAGGTGATAAAAAAGCCCGTCGTAAAAGTTACAACGATGCAAGCTTTTACACCAATCCAGATGACTCTAAGTCTCAATCTAAATACATATTGAAAGTGGGAGCAATTAGCTAGAGTAGCTCCGTGCAGAGCATTGTGGACATAGAATATTTGCGAAATACATACGGCTCTGAATATGACAGACCCGTTGACTAAGCTTCTCTCACGAGCAAAACATGATCATACCTTAGTACTCTTTTGGGTATTAATCACATAGCGATGTGAACTAGATTATTGACTCTAGTAAACCCTTTGGGTGTTAATCACATAGCTGTGTGAACTAGATTATTGACTCTAGTAAACCCTTTGGGTGTTGATCACATGATGATGTGAACTATGGGTATTAATCACATGCAGATGTGAATATTGGTGTTAAATCACATAGCGATGTGAACTAGATTATTAACTCTAGTGCAAGTGGGAGACTGAAGGAAATATGCCCTAGAGGAAATAATAAAGTTATTATTTATTTCCTTATTTCATGATAAATGTTTATTATTCATGCTAGAATTGTATTAACCGGAAACATAATACATGTGTGAATACATAGACAAACATAGTGTCACTAGTATGCCTCTACTTGACTAGCTCGTTTATCAAAGATGGTTATGTTTCCTAGCCATGGACAAAAGAGTTGTCATTTGATTAATGGGATCACATCATTAGGAGAATGATGTGATTGACATGACCCATTCCGTTAGCCTAGCACTTGATCGTTTAGTATGTTGCTATTGCTTTCTTCATGACTTATACATGTTCCTGTAACTATGAGAATTATGCAACTTCCGTTTACCAGAGGAACACTTTGGGTACTACCAAACGTCACAACGTAACTGGGTGATTATAAAGGAGTACTACAGGTGTCTCCGAAGGTACATGTTGAGTTGGCGTATTTCGAGATAAGGTTTTGTCACTCCGATTGTCGGAGAGGTATCTCTGGGCCCTCTCGGTAATGCACATCTTTATAAGCCTTGCAAGCAATGTGACCAAATGAGTTGGTTTCGGAATGATGCATTACGGAACGAGTAAAGAGACTTGCCGGTAACGAGATTGAACTAGGTATTGGATACCGACAATCAAATCTCGGGCAAGTAACATACCGATGACAAAGGGAACAACGTATGTTGTTATGCGGTTTGACCGATAAAGATCTTCGTAGAATATGTAGGAGCCAATATGGGCATCCAGGTTCCACTATTGGTTATTGACCAAGAATAGTTCTAGGTCATGTCTACATAGTTCTCGAACCCGTAGGGTCCGCACGCTTAAGGTTTCGATGACAGTTATATTATGAGTTTATGAGTTTTGATGTACCGAAGGAGTTCGGAGTCCCGGATGAGATCGGGGACATGACGAGGAGTCTCGAAATGGTCGAGACGTAAAGATCGATATTTTGGACGACTATATTCGGAGTTCGGAAAGGTTCCGAGTGATTCGGGTATTTTTCGGAGTACCGGAGAGTTATGGGCATTCGCCGGGGAGTATATGGGCCTTATTGGGCCATACGGGAATTGAGGAGAGAGGCCGAAAGGAAGGAGGCGTGCAGCCCCCCTCTGGTCCGAATTGGACAAGGGGTGCAGCCCCTCTTTCCTTCCTCCTCTCCCCCTCTTTCCCCCTTCTCCTACTCCAACAAGGAAGGAGGGAGTCCTACTCCCGGTGGGAGTAGGACTCCCCTTGGCGCGCCCCTCCTAGGCCGGCCGCTGATGGGGTTATGTACCTAGGGTAGGGTCATGGACCTGATCCAAGTACCTTACCCAAGGACACCCTTAGAAGAAGTCACCTTCCAGTCGACCAACAAGGGACGCACTCGACTGACTTGAAGGACTCGACCACGAAGACTCACTCGACTACCGGAAAGTCAGGAGACACTCTGCACTGCAACGGCCTGTAATCAAGTAGGCTTTATGATAGTAAAGGCACTTTATATGGGGCATTACCAGTAACGCCCCAGACTTAACTCACCTTAAACCCTCTCCTACGTGGGCTGGCTGGGGTCCTGGCACACTCTATATAAGCCACCCCCCTCCACAGGCAGAGGGGTTCGGCACCTTGTAATTCACATACTCATAATCCACTCGACCGCCTCCGGGCTCCGAGACGTAGGGCTGTTACTTCCTCCGAGAAGGGCCTAAACTCGTACATCCTTTGTGCTTACAACCTCTCCATAGCTAGGACCTTGCCTCTCCATACCTACCCCCCACTCTACTGTCAGGCTTAGAACCACGACAGTTGGCGCCCACCATGGGGCAGGTGTTTTAGCGATTTTGTGGGGAAGTTGCGATTCTTCCGAGTACTTTCATCATGGTGTCTGCTGGAGTTTTGGTCGAGGGTCAAGAGATCCGTCTCGACACTCTCACCTTCATCGCCGACGACTCCGCGTGGCTCCAGGAGGCTCCACTCGACGTAGATGCGCTCCCCGTCCGCGGTGCGACGCATTTTCGCGCATGTGTCCGCGGCGTTCTGCTGCGGCAACCGTCGACCCAGTATCGGTCGGCCCCTCCATTGTCCACCCTCCCGGTATCCTGCCAGCGCAAGCGCTCGGGCCGGTCGAGGCTTCAGCGATGGGTGAGGCACGCGGTGGCTCGCCAATCGGCCACCACCCAAGTTGCGGCAATCGAGCCCGACGAACCTCTCTACGGCTTGTTCGATCTGTCGACTGGCTCCGTAGAGACTGCATCCGAGTGCGGTAGCAGTGATCCAGCGGCGGAAATCTTGATGGTCGACGGGCCCCACAGTCCCCCTGGCTTCGCCCGTGGTGGTGGAGCAGGTGACGGCGGCGACCCTACACGAGGCTACGAAGAGTACCAGCCCGAGCCACTCGACTCTCTGCAAAGAGAGGAACTTCGCCGCAGGAACGAGGATCCCCTGCGCACTCCCATCGCAGGAGAAACCCCCGAGGCTCGTGCCTTGGAGGAGGCGCGTCTGGCCAATTTGGCCGAGCGCACTCGACTGGAGAACCTTCAGCGAGCTCTCGACGAGCGCGCGCGGCAACGAGTTCCCGACAACAGTCGACGTCAACTCTTCCCGCCGACTCAGGTATATCGAACCCCAATTCAGAATTTAGCAGCTGCGACCCGTATAGCAGAGTCCATCCAGCCTTCGCAGTCGGAAGCTGGCAGAGGTTTGCTGCAGATCAGGGATCTGCTCCGGGCAGCAGGAGATCAGAATTCAGCCGTGTCTCAGTCGCGCAACAGAATTCACAGTCGATCCGTCACTGTGAATACGGTTCAGTCGGCTCATAGCCCCAGATCGCCTCCGCGGCGTGAAGGGCGCGAGAATCGGCGAGATCAATATGGCGACAGACTCGACCGAGATGATAGGCGTCGAGTGCCCTATTCCCCTCCGAGGGGTGGGTCTTACGCTCCTCGGCAGCCAGATGATAGGCGTCAGTACAGTACAGGGCGTAGGGTTCCAGTCGACCCCAGAGAACCAGGCTTCGACGCGCGATCCATTATCGTGCAAGGGTTGGTTGACCGGAACAGAGCCCATCGAGGTGGACTCGACAGAGATGTACCCACAAGCAGTCGAGTGCATGTTTCTGGTCCTGAATGTTTCAGCAGAGCTATCAGAGCCGCAGTTATCCCTCCCAATTTCAGGTTGGCAACAGGAGTCAGCAAGTTCACTGGTGAGTCTAAGCCTGAAACTTGGCTTGAAGACTACCGAGTGGCAGTTCAGATTGGTGGTGGGAACGACGAGGTGGCCATGAAGCATTTGCCCCTCATGTTGGAAGGTTCTGCCAGGGCATGGTTGACTCAGTTACCTCCTAGCAGCATTTACACTTGGGAAGATCTGTCCCGAGTGTTCGTCAGGACGTTTGAAGGAACTTGCAAGCGACCAGCTGGATTGACAGAGTTGCAAGTCTGCGTGCAGAAAACTAATGAGACTCTCAGAGAGTATATTCAGAGGTGGATCACTTTGCACCACACTGTGGAGAATGTGTCCGATCATCAGGCAGTCTGCGCCTTCAAAGACGGCGTCAAGAACAGAGAACTGAGTTTGAAGTTTGGTCGAACCGGTGACATGACCTTGAGTCGGATGATGGAGATTGCTACCAAGTACGCCAACGGCGAAGAAGAAGACCGACTCCGAAGCGGCAAGCACAAGCCGAGTCAGTCGGAAAAAGGAAACACCAGTCGGAAACAGAAGCGGAAGGCTGAACCGGCAGCTCCTGGAGAGGCTCTGGCCGTGACTCAAGGAAAGTTTAAGGGGAAACCAAAAGGATCCTGGACCCCAAGAAGGTAAAGGATAAAGAAGGGAACGACGTGATGGATATGCCATGTCACATTCACACGAAGAAAGACGAAGAGGGGAATATCATCTACCCGAAGCACACCACTCGCCAATGTCGACTCCTGATCCAGCAGTTTCAGGGAAAACAGTCTAAGGACAAGGAGAAGGAGTCGGACAAGGCCGAAGACAAGGAGGACAGTGAGGGAGGATATCCGCATATCAACTCCACTCTGATGATCTTTGCAGATGTGGAAAGCAGAAGTCGACTGAAAGTGATTAACCGAGAGGTGAACATGGTTGCCCCAGCAAAAGCAAATTATCTGAAGTGGTCTCAAACACCCATCACATTCGACCAATCTGATCACCCAACTCATATTGCCACCCCTGGGAGGCAAGCTTTGGTGGTCGATCCAGTTGTCGAAGGCACTCGACTGACAAAGGTGCTGATGGATGGTGGAAGTGGGCTGAACTTATTGTATGCAGACACATTGAAAGGTATGGGCATTCCGATGTCCCGACTGAGCACTAGTAACATGAGCTTTCATGGAGTTATACCAGGGAAGAAGGCCGAGTCACTCGGCCAGATAGCTTTGGACGTGGTGTTTGGTGATTCGAAGCATTTTCGCAAAGAAAAGTTGACGTTTGAGGTCGTGGATTTTCAGAGTGCATATCATGCCATTTTGGGGAGACCAGCTTACGCACGGTTCATGGCTCGACCATGCTACGTGTACCTCAAATTGAAGATGCCCGGCCCCAAAGGAGTGATCACTGTCACCGGTGATCGGAAAAAGGCAGAAGAGTGCTTTCAGAAGGGCTCCAAGATCGCCGATTCCCAGGTGACAGCGGTCGAGTTCGAAGAATACAAGCAAAACGCAGATCCGAGTGACTTGCTGCGATCCAAGAAGCCCGCCACAGAGTCTGCATTCCAGTCGTCCGGTGAGACAAAGCCTGTTCACATTCACCCGACCGACCCCGAAGCAGCTCCGACCCGCATCTCCACGACACTCGACCCAAAATAGGAAGAAGCGCTCATCCAGTTCCTCCGTGAGAACTGGGACATTTTTGCATGGAAGCCCGCTGACATGCCAGGTGTTCCCAGGGGACTGGCTGAGCATCGCCTAAGAGTCGACTCATCTGCCAAACCAGTCAAAGAGCATCTTCGGCGGTCCGCCGTCCAGAAGAGAAAAGCCATTGGTGAAGAAGTGGCTCGACTGTTGGCGGCAGGATTTATCCGAGAGATATACCACTCCGAGTGGCTCGCTAATGTCGTCATGGTTCCTAAGAAGGACAAGTCGCTCCGAATGTGCATTGATTTCAAGCACATCAACCGGGCCTGCCCGAAAGATCATTTTCCTCTCCCTCGCATAGATCAAATTGTTGACTCGACCGCGGGATGTGAGAGGCTATCTTTTTTAGATGCCTACTCCGGGTACCACCAGATCCGTCTGTACGGACCCGACGAGGTAAAAACAGCTTTCATCACTCCATTCGGGTGCTTCTGCTATATCACCATGCCATTCGGCCTCAAGAATGCCGGAGCCACATTCATGCGAATGATTCAAAAGTGTCTACTCACTCAAATCAGTCGGAATGTGGAAGCTTATATGGATGATATTGTTGTCAAGTCACGAAAAGGTTCCGACCTGCTCGCTGACCTCGCCGAAACATTTGCCAACCTCAGAAGGTATGATATCAAGCTCAATCCATCGAAGTGCACATTTGGAGTTCCTGGTGGCAAGTTACTCGGTTTTCTCGTTTCCGAACGGGGAATCGACGCTAACCCAGAGAAGATTGGCACTATTCTCCGAATGAAACGCCCTGTGCGAGTGCACGATGTCCAGAAGCTTACTGGATGCTTGGCCGCATTAAGTCGATTCATCTCACGGCTCGGTGAAAAGGCATTGCCTCTTTACCGACTGATGAAGAAGACAGACAAGTTCGAGTGGACTCCAGAAGCTGATGCAGCGTTTGCCGAGCTAAAAGCTCTGCTCTCCACCCAGCCGGTGCTTGCTGCTCCAATCAGCAAAGAGCCTCTGTTGCTCTATATCGCAGCCACAGGACAAGTCGTCAGTACTGTGCTAACGGTCGAGCGGGAAGAAGAAGGAAAAGCCCTCAAAGTTCAGCGCCCAGTGTATTATTTGTCTGAAGTCTTGACTCCATCCAAGCAGAGATATCCTCATTATCAGAAGCTTGTGTATGGAATATACATGACCACAAAGAAGGTTGCTCATTATTTCTCTGATCATTCCATCACAGTCGTCAGCGACGCTCCACTATCAGAGATTTTGCACAACAGGGATGCAACTGGTCGAGTGGCCAAATGGGCGATTGAACTTCTTCCCCTTGATATCAAGTTTGAGGCAAAGAAAGCCATTAAGTCCCAGGCAATAGCAGATTTCCTTGCCGAGTGGATTGAACAGCAGCAGCCGACTGAAGTTCACTCGGAGCATTGGACCATGTTTTTTGATGGCTCTAAGATGTTGAATGGTTCCGGTGCTGGGGTTGTCCTGGTTTCCCCCAGAGGAGATAAGCTCAGATATGTGCTCCAGATTCACTTTGATTCCTCCAACAATGAGGCAGAATATGAGGCCCTCTTATATGGGTTGCGCATGGCCATTTCACTCGGCGTCCGTCGCCTGATGGTCTATGGCGACTCGGATTTAGTGGTCAATCAGGTGATGAAAGAGTGGGACGTGAGAAGCCCAGCCATGACTGGATACTGCAGTGCAGTGAGGAAGCTGGAAAAGAAGTTCGAGGGGTTGGAGCTCCATCATATACCCCGACTGAAAAATCAAGCAGCTGATGATCTAGCAAAGATAGGTTCCAAGAGAGAAGCCATTCCGAGTGGTGTGTTCTTGGAGCATATACACACTCCGTCAGTCAAAGAAGATCCTTTCACCGAAGAAACTCCACAGCCCAAGAGTGCCACAGATCCGACTGAAGTTGAAGTCCCAGCGGTGGTCGACTTGATCATGGAGGTTTTGGTGGTCATTCCCGACTGGACAGTTCCGTATGTCGCATATATCCTGAGAAAAGAGCTTCCGGAGGATGAGGAAGAGGCTCGACAGATCGTCCGTCGATCTAAGGCCTTTACCGTAATCAAAGGACAATTATACAGAGAAAGCGCGACTGGAGTTGGTCAGAAGTGCATAACACCAGAAGAAGGTCGACTCATCCTCAATGATATTCACTCGGGGACCTGTGGTCATCATGCGTCCTCTCGGACCATCGTGGCCAAAGCATACCGAGCCGGATTTTACTGGCCAAAGGCGAATGAGATGGCAAAAGAGATAGTGGATAAGTGCGAGGGATGTCAATTCTACTCGAATATGTCACACAAGCCTGCGTCAGCTCTGAAGACCATCCCACTCGTCTGGCCTTTCGCAGTATGGGGATTGGACATGGTCGGTCCTTTGAGAACAGGACGAAGTGGCTTCACGCATGTACTGGTGGCAGTCGACAAGTTCACCAAGTGGATCGAGGCTAAACCAATCAAGAGCCTTGACACCGGTACTGCTGTTAGCTTCATCAGGGAACTAATATTCAGATATGGAGTCCCGCACAGCATCATTACGGATAATGGGTCGAACTTTGACTCGGAGGAATTCAGAGATTTCTGCAGCTCCCAAGGCACACGGGTCGACTACGCTTCAGTCGCCCATCCGCAGTCGAATGGACAAGCAGAGCGAGCTAATGGACTGATTCTTAAGGGATTGAAGCCTCGACTGATGCGTGATCTCAAACACGCAGCTGGAGCTTGGGTCGACGAACTTCCCTCAGTACTTTGGGGACTGCGGACCACACCTAATCGGTCGACCGGAAGAACTCCATTCTTCTTGGTCTACGGAGCTGAAGCAGTCTTGCCGAGTGATCTTCTCCACAATGCTCCTCGAGTTGAAATCTACAACGAAGCAGAGGCTGAACAAGCGCGGCAGGACGCAGTCGACCTTTTAGAGGAAGAAAGGGAGATGGCTCTGATCCGGTCGACCATCTACCAACAAGATTTGCGTCGTTTCCACGCCAGAAATGTGAGAGGTCGAGCCTTCCAGGAAGGGGATTTGGTTCTCCGAGTGGATCAGCACAAACCACACAAGCTTGCTCCTTCTTGGGAAGGCCCCTTCATCGTCACCAAGGTCCTCCACAACGGGGCGTACCGTCTTTACAACGTCGAGCATAATATCGACGAACCCCGAGCTTGGAACGCGGAGCTACTCCGCCCATTCTACACTTAAGTTTTATCACTCGGATGAGTTGCAATAAAGTACTTTTGTAGTTCATGGACCTCAAAATAATAGTGTCATAGTCCCTCCATACTTTCTGTCACTTTTTATTTTTGTCCACATAAAATTCCCCCTCAGTGGGGTGACTTAGCCGCGAATCCGTTTCGCCTAAGTTTGTAAAAATCTACCGAGTGGTGAGCCAACCTCTCACTCGGAGGCTTAGCCGCGAATCCGTCTCGCCTAAGTTATAAAAATCCTACCGAGTGAAGAGCAACCCTCTCACTCGGGGGCTTAGCTGCAGCCCTGTGCTCGCCTAAGTTATAAAATCCTACCAAGTGAAGAGCAACCCTCTCACTCGGGGGCTTAGCTGGCAGCCCTGTGCTCGCCTAGTTATAAAAATCCTACCGAGTGAAGAGCAACCCTCTCACTCGGGGGCTTAGCTGCAGCCCTGTGCTCGCCTAAGTTATAAAAATCCTAACCGAGTGAAGAGCAACCCTCTCACTCGGCGGGCTTAGCTGCAGCCCTGTGCTCGCCTACAGTTACAAAAATCCTACCGAGTGAAGAGCAACCCTCTCACTCGGAGGCTTAGCTGCAGTCCAAGCACTCGCCTAAGTTACAAAAATCCTACCGAGTGAAGAGCAACCCTCTCACTCGGAGGCTTAGCTGCAGTCCAAGCACTCGCCTAAGTTATAAAAATCCTACCGAGTGACGAGCAACCCTCTCACTCGGGGGCTTAGCTATAGCCCTGTGCTCGCCTAAGTTACGAAAATCCTACCGAGTGAAGAGCAACCCTCTCACTCGGAGGCTTAGCTGCAGTCCAAGCACTCGCCTAAGTTATAAAAATCCTACCGAGTGAGGAGCAACCCTCTCACTCGGGAGGCTTAGCTGCAGTCCAAGCACTCGCCTAAGTTATAAAAATCCTACCGAGTGAAGAGCAACCCTCTCACTCGGGGGCTTAGCTGCAGTCCAAGTACTCGCCTAAGTTATAAAAATCCTACCGAGTGAAGAGCAACCCTCTCACTCGGGGGCTTAGCTGCAGTCCAAGTACTCGCCTAAGTTATCAAAATCCTACCAAGTGGTAAGCCAGACTTTCACTCGGGGGCTTAGCTGTGGCCCAGTGCTCGCCTAAGTGAACTGAAGAATAAGTCGATTGCGATAAAGGCGCCTTGCTTTGAACCTGCAAAAGACATTTCAAGCCAAAAGCAATCGTATTCAAGCACCAAATTCAAGTTTGAATCGATATCTAAAGGAACCGAGAGTGCTCAGGCGTTAAGCCTGTTAAGGTTTATCGGTTACAATTCCACTCGGCATACCGAGGCAAATTTAAAGCGTCGAGCCAGAAGAAGTTTTTTACCCCTCCTGTGGAGGGCTGGAAGGTGCAACGAATTCATCAAGGTCGATCCCGTCGGCGATCCGAGTGGCAGCTGCGAGGAAAGTTTCCATAAAGGACCTGAAGTCATGTTTCTTGGTGTTGGCCACCCGAAGAGCCACCAGCTTCTCTTCTCGTGCATCCTTAAAGTGGACTCGGGCAAGACATAGAGCAACATCTGCACCACACCGAGCTGAGGACTTCTTCCATTCCTGCACTCGACCAGGGATCGTGTTCAACCGGGCCATCAGCGACTCAAGATCATTCTGAAGTGTCTCCTCAGGCCAGAGCGTCGAGTCGATGCGAGATGTGGCGGCCTTCAGCCTTGCGAGATAGTCCACGACAGCTGCAACACGGGACTCCAGTCGGAGAACATCCATGGCAACTTCATCGCTCACGCGGAGAATTGACGGGGTCGAGGTTTGGCTCCAGCCGGCTAGTTTCTTCTTCAAAGTTTTGACAAAATTCTGCAAGGGTGATCACTAAGTCAAGGGGATGGTCGAATGGAAAAAGCCACAATTGGAAATGTTTGCCAAACATAGAGGTTTACCTTCAAGCATAAGAAACAGCTTCTTGGCAAGGCCACTCAGGAAGGCCTCCAGTTCAGTTTTCTTCTCAGTCAATTTGCTGACTTGGTCGGTCAGGGCAGCTTTATCAGTTTTCAGTCGACTGACCTCCTTGTTAGCAATCCCAAGAGCAGCTTTCAGATTGGTATTGTCTTGTTCAAGCTTGGTGACTGAAGCTAACTTCTCGTCAGCAAGCTTGATCTTCTCAGCTAGCTCAAGGTCTTTCTTCTGTTGGGCCTCCCTTACCTTACCTACAAGTTACAGCAAGATCAGATTTCGAAACAAGCAAGGGGAAAAGCAGTCGTCAGGGTCTCACCAAACATACCTTCGGTCTCCTCCTTTGCCTTTGTCAGCTTCTCCTGAACCAGCTTCAAGCTCAGCTCGACTTGAGTATGCTTGTGTTCCAGCTCCGAGTAGCGAGCCACAAGATCAGAAGAGTTCTACGAAGAACCAATCGACTAAAATGTCAAATATAATTCACTTCCGAGTGAAAAAGGGAAAAACTCACGTTTCTAAGACTACAACCGAATACAAGCATTCGACCGTAGTCTCGGGGACTACACCCAGTGGGTGCACTCAGCGTGCCCCCACTAATCCTGTTGAAGACAAGTCGACCAGTCGACCTCAAAAAAAAAGTGCGAGATGCATTCTCTAAGACTGTGATCAACTGCAAGCAGTCGACCACAGTCTCGGGGACTACACCCAGTGGGTGCACTCAGCGTGCCCCCACCGGTTTGTGAAATCCAGTCGACATAGTCGACTGACAGAAAGACTGAAATTATAAAGCCTAAGGCCGACTGCCAGCAGTCGACCTTAGCCTTGGGGACTACACCCAGCGGGTGCACTCAGCGTGCCCCCGCTAATACGGAGCTCAATCGACACACCCAGTGGGTGACTACTATAAATTCTAGAAAGGAAAAGTTTTTGGCAGCATATCCAACAGAACAAACGGTGGTCGACTGACCTGAACATTGCTTTGGAGGGCAGAACTGGCGTCATAAGCTGCCTGGCTCGCGTCCCGGATGGTCTTCAGCTGCTCCCATCATGAGTCCCGCCTGGCGTATCGCCTCCTTCGCTGCGCCAGCTTGGTCCTCTGGGACGTGGTGCGTCGTGAAGAGGGAGGGCTGCTGAGCACTCGTCAGTGGATTTGCGAAGGACACCGTGTGTCGAGTGGTGTTCTCTTCCTCCACAGTCAGAATCTCAGGCGCCGTCACATCCTGAGGCACCTTACTGGCGGACGCTTTCCGACTCCTCCTGCGCTTCAGCGGCTCTTCATCCTCATCATCATCAGGAAGATTGATAACAGTATTGGGTGGAGCTGCGGAGAAGAATCAGGATCAGAGATCGCGAGTCAGTCGACTAAGAACGGCGTTAAGAATACAGTACCTGGGTTCGAAGTTGCTGCGTCTTCCATCTCGTGGTCATCAGCCCGGGCCGAGTTTTCAGAAGTAGCAGCACTGCAACTCCAAAGGATCAGTCGACTAACTTCAGCGTCGACCAGAGACAAAGTTCACACAAAATGAGAAGATTCAAACAACACGATTACCCTGATATGGTAGGGATGGACACCTTCATCTTCGGCAGGAGCTTGATCGGCTTCGACGAGGCCGCCCTGGGCTGCTTCGGCGCCTTTTCAGTCGGCACCGGAGAGATGGTCCGAGGACGCTTGGTCGACTGAGTGGTGGTCGCAACCCCCTTACCACGTTCGGTTGAAGGGTCGTGGACAAGCTTCGACCGCCTTTCCGAGCGCGGTGGTACGACCTCCTCCTCCTCTTCCTCCTCGTCTTCAACATCATCGTCATCGCCGTCGTCATCATCATCGTCGTCGTCATCCCCTGCAACGTCCGAGTCCCACTCCTCCTCTTCCTGGCTCTCACCCCCACTCGCCTCACCCTCCTCAGTCGGAGTTTGTGCCCCATTGGGCATCGAGTACAGCTCGGTGAGAGCCTAGCAGATATCAAGACAAGGATCAGTCGACCAGTCGGCAGGATAAACAGAAATGAGTGCGACAAGAATGCAGTGGAGGGCAGAGCAAATGTACCTTGTTTGGATCGCTGTTGTGGTCGAGTGGAGGAATCCTTCTGGCTCCGCGTGGGTTGTCCTTGTTTCCGGTAACGGCTACCATCCATCTTTCCAGAGTGACATCGTCGACTGCTTCTGGATGGACTCGAGTCTCGTCTTCGGTCCCACAGTACAACCACATGCAGTGGCTCCGGAACTGAAGAGGCTGGATGCGACGCCTGAGGAAGACCTCCAAGAGGTCCATGCCCGTCACTCCCTCCCGAACCAACTGCACCACGCGCTCCATCAACATCTTCACATCAGCTTTCTCCTCCGGAATCAACTTCAGAGAGGAAGGCTTGTTCACTCGGTCCATGGTAAACTGTGGGAGTCCACTCGACTGCCCCGGCGTCGACTGGTCCCGGCAGTAGAACCAGGTCGACTGCCAACCTCTGACTGACTCGGGAAAAGTCATGGGCGGGAAGGTGCTCTTATTCCTCACCTGGATCCCCAGACCCCACACATTTGGACGACTCGGGTTCTCTCATCACCTGGGCTCGCCTTCTTCACGGTCTGAGAGCGACACGTGAATATATGTTTGAACAAACCCCAGTGCGGTCGACAGCCCAAGAAACCCTCACACATGGACACGAACGCAGCAAGATAGGTAATGGAGTTTGGGGTAAAGTGGTGGAGCTGCGCTCCGAAGAAATTCAAGAAGCCACGGAAGAAAACACTCGGCGGCAAGGAAAACCCACGATCAACATGGGTGGCCAAAAGCACACACTCACCCTCTTCTGGCTGGGGCTGCCACTCCTTCCCCGGAAGCCTCGCAGCTCCGTGAGGGATCAAGCCCTCGTTGGCCATGTCGAGGAGGTCATTCTCTGTGATGGTCGACTGGATCCAGTCTCCTTGGACCCAGCCCTTCGGCAGGCGGGATCTGGACGAGGACCCTCCGCGGCTGGTGGATCTCCCCTTCGCCTTCTCCGACGCCGACGCCTTCTTTGCACGCTCCAGCGCCGCCGTCTTCTCCTTGGCCATGGTCGCTGGCGGGATGCGCGAAGGGAAGTGGTGCGGGGGCGAGAGCGAGCACGCTGGGCGGGGAAGAAGGAAGCAGAGAGAGGGAGAGAATGCTGAGGCGCAGCACAGAAATCCTCGCCGGGCACATTTATAGGGTCCCTTCCGAGTGGATGACAGGTGGGCCCGTCGATCTAATCATATCTGGGAGCAGTTATGCAGACGGGATACGTGGCGAAAAAGGCGGCGCGGAGATCGAGGCGTCTATGCCCCGTCCCATCCGAACGCCGCGGTCCGCCCCGCTTCGCGCGCTTCCCCAAATTTCGCATCCCGCGGAATCCGCGAACAGCAAATCAGTCTGTCAGACGCGGTGTTTCCGGCGATCCGTCGCTCGGAGATCGTCGAAGCCCGAAAGATCACTCGACGCAAAAATAGAATGGATCGAGTCGACTGAAGGCAAGTTGCTCCCTGTCGACGAAGAGATTCTTTGGTCCAGGACAACGCACGATCAGAGCGCAAAGGTTAATCGGAAACAACATCAACTCCTTCCTCACTCGAAGCCTCAATCCATTCGGGGGCTAATGATGGGGTTATGTACCTAGGGTAGGGTCATGGACCTGATCCAAGTACCTTACCCAAGGACACCCTTAGAAGAAGTCACCTTCCAGTCGACCAACAAGGGACACACTCGACTGACTTGAAGGACTTGACCACGAAGACTCACTCGACTACCGGAAAGTCAGGAGACACTCTGCACTGCAACGGCCTGTAATCAAGTAGGCTTTATGATAGTAAAGGCACTTTATATGGGGCGTTACCAGTAACGCCCCAGACTTAACTCACCTTAAACCCTCTCCTACGTGGGCTGGCTGGGGTCCTGGCGCACTCTATATAAGCCACCCCCCTCCACAGGCAGAGGGGTTCGGCACCTTGTAATTCACATACTCATAATCCACTCGACCGCCTCCGGGCTCCGAGACGTAGGGCTGTTACTTCCTCCGAGAAGGGCCTGAACTCGTACATCCTTTGTGCTTACAACCTCTCCATAGCTAGGACCTTGCCTCTCCATACCTACCCCCCACTCTACTGTCAGGCTTAGAACCACGACAGCCGCCCCCTCCCCCCTTGCTCCTTTATATACGGGGGCAGGGGGGCACCTCTAGGGACAACACAAGTTGATCTACGGATCGTTCCTTAGCCGTGTGCGGTGCCCCCCTCCACCATATTCCACCTCGGTCATATCGTCGCGGAGTTTAGGCGAAGCCCTGCACCGGTAGAGCATCATCATCATCGTCACCACGCCGTCATGCTGACGGAACTCATCCCCGAAGCTTTGCTGGATCGGAGCCCGGGGATCGTCATCGAGCTGAACGTGTGCTGAACTCGGAGGTGCCGTACGTTCGGTACTTGGATCGGTCGGATCGTGAAGACGTACGACTACATCAACCACGTTGTCATAACGCTTCCGCTTACGGTCTACGAGGGTATGTGGACGGACACTCTCCCCTCTCGTTGCTATGCCATCACCATGATCTTGCGTGTACGTAGGAAATTTTTTGAAATTACTACGTTCCCCAACACTTGGGACTTACGTTGACGGCCTCCGCCTCCACCGACCTCGTCGCCTACTCTGATGCGGACTGGGCTGGCTGCCCCGACACACGGCGCTCCACCTGGGGGTACTGTGTCTACCTTGGGCCGTCCCTGATCTCTTGGTCCTCCAAGCGACAACCCACCATCTCCCGCTCGAGTGCCGAGGCTGAGTATCGAGCAGTGGCTAACGTCGTTGCTGAATGCTCTTGGCTCCGTCAGCTGCTCCAGGACTTGCTTTCTGATGTTCACAAGGCTACGCTCGTCTACTGCGACAATGTCCCCGCCATACACCTCTCCGCCAACCCGGTCCATCATCGTCGAACGAAGCATATTGAGCTCGATATACACTTCATTCGTGAGCAGGTGGCTCTTGGGCGCATCCGGGTCCTCCACGTCCCGACGGCGCAGCAGTTCGCCGACATCATGACGAAAGGACTGCCTACTTCTGTTTTCGAGGAGTTCAGGTCCAGTCTTTGCGTCTTCGTCGATGCTTCGACTGCGGGGGGGTGTTGAATATATGGTTTGTGCATGTATATTGTATAGCCTGGCCCACCTCCTAGTCTTTGTATGGTTGAGGTTGTGGCCCACTTTGTACTCCATATATACGTGCGCTTTGCACCGATCAATATATCGTGAAGCATTGCCAAAACAATCGTTTCCAACAGCAGCCATCACCGAGGAGGAGGTCAAGGCTGCGGTTTTTGCCTTACCTTCTGACAAAGCCCCGGGCCCAGATGGCTTCACCGGTGCTTTCTTTAAAGAATGCTGGAACATTATCAAGAGAGATCTGATGTTGGCCATTTGTCGCTTCTCTGACTTGCATGCCACCCATTTCCATTGGCTCAATTCCGCGGATATCGCTCTCATTCCTAAGAAAGATGGGTTTGAAGATATATCGGACTTTCGACCCATCAGTCTCATACATGCTATCGCAAAAATTATTGCCAAAGTGATGTCCAGTCGGCTCGCCCCACACATGGACGACCTTGTTCACAGGCACAAAGTGCTTTCATCAAACGACGATGTATACATGATAACTTCATGTACGTGCGCAATCTTGCGAGGCGTTTCCACCGAAACAAAACACCAGCGTTACTTTTCAAGCTTGACATCAAGAAGGCCTTCGACTCTGTTCGCTGGGACTACCTCCTCGACCTTCTCAAACACCTTGGAGTTCCTTCGCGCTTTCGTGCTTGGGTTTCGACTCTCTTGGCTTCGGCATCTTCGCGAGTCTTGCTCAACGGTATTCCGGGCAACCCTATTAAGCTTGGGAAGGGCTTGAGGCAAGGAGATCCTCTATCCCCCCCTCCTTTTCGTCCTAGCGATCGATCCTCTACACCATATTCTCAAGAAGGCTACTGCCCAAGGAAAGCTACAACCTCTTGGTGGTAACGCTATGACGATCAGGGCGTCCCTCTACGTGGATGACGTGGCTATTTTTCTTGCTCCCATCAAAGCCGAAGTCAAGTTCTTTGTGGACACGCTGGCCCACTTTGGAGAGATTACAGGCCTGCATACCAACTGCTCGAAAAGCCTAGTGGCCCCAATCCGATGTGACAACTTGGATCTGAATGATATCCTCCTCTTCTTCCCGGCCAACCGATCATCTTTCCCTATGAAATACCTGGGTCTGCCGTTGTCGATCAAAAGATTAAATAGAGTCCACTTCCAACCCCTCGAGGATAAGACTGCAGCTCAACTTACGCCTTGGATGGGCAAACACGTCGCATCGCCTGGAAGGGTTGTGCTTGTCAAGTCAGTTGTAACGGTGATTGCTATATATTACTTGACGGTGCTAAACCTCCCTGTAGAGGTCATGAAAAAGATCGACTCCCTGTGGCGTGCATATCTCTGGGCTGGTTGTGACAAGGTTTCTAGTGGAAAATGCAAAATCAACTGGGAGCAAGTGTGCAAATCTAAAATGCATGGTGGCCTAGGTATTCTCAACTTGGAAAAATTTGTTACTGCCCTTCGCATCCGGTGGTTGTGGGGAGCTTGGACGGATCCAAGTAAGCCTTGGGTAAACTTGGGTAACCCGTGTGATGACAAAGATAAAGACATATTTGCTGCTGCCACCAAGGTTCTGATTGGAGATGGGATAAGGGCTTCGTTTTGGGAGTCTGCTTGGCTGAATGGTATGAGACCCAAAGACATCGCGCCAAATATTTTTGCGATCTCTGCAAGAAAAAACTACATTGTCTAGAAGGCCTTACATAATAACACATGGGTCTTCAGAGTGGACATTGGTGGGAACCTTGATGTGAACCACATAGCCGAGTTCGTCAACCTTTGGAGTGAGCTATCACACATTCACCTCAACCCCGACGTGGCTGATTCAATTTCCTGGAAGCTCACCAATGATGGCCAATATTCAGCGGCGACGGCATACCGTGCACAATTTCTTGGCCTTATCGACTCAGATATGCCTCTTTTGGTCTGGAAGAACTGGGCTCCTCCCAAATGCAAATTTTTTGCTTGGTTGGCCATCAACAATAGGATTTGGACGGCAGACCGGCTTCAGCGTAGGGGCTGGCCCAACTGTAACCTTTGCCCGCTATGAAACAAACGCCAGAATCAGCAGCTCACCTTCTCTTCCAATGTCGTTACACGGTTAGAGTTTGGGGAATGATCAAAACATGGCTCGGTTTACATGATGTCCATCCTACGGATTGGGGAGGCATGGTTTCAGTCAAGGAGTGGTGGCGCAACACAGCTTCCGGGAGGTCACAATCTTGAAGGGCACTTCTTTCCCTTATACTTCTTATCTCTTGGGAAATTTGGAAAGAGCGAAATGCACGTGTGTTCCGCAGCACGGCAATTCCGGTCGGGGTGCTTGTGACTCGCGCCAAAGCGGAAGCTTCGCTGTGGTGCCTTGCCGGGGCGAAATTTTTGTGTAATATAATGCCGCGAGAGTGATGCTTGTAATCTGGTCTTTTGGCCAAGACTCTTAAACCTTCTTCTTATTCAATGAAAATGGCAAGCCTTTTGCCTTGTTTCAAAAAAAAAATGTGCCAACTTTCTTTGTGCGACTTTGATGAAACTGAAACGTTTAGCTGAAGAGTCTGTCATTTTACACTACTGGATAGCTTGATATGTACTCAACACTTTATATGTACTCAAGAGTCTTGCCACTTTCAAAGTAACAGCACAAATTTGTCCACAGGTTTATATTGCCAACTCGAAGAGGCTGGGCAGCCATACATAATGTTAGGCCGAGGCCATCAGCAGCAGGCTACAAGGTGGGTAACAGAAAGAAAACATGAACACAACTAGTAGATTACAGCCCGCTTAGGCGGGAAATTAGGAAATTCATCCAGGAGTGGAGAGGCTCCCTATCGTGAGAAGAGCAAAACCGGCGAGCCCATACATAGATCAATGTCATTGACAGCATATCGACCGTAAAAGCCACACTGTGTGCATTGATAACAATGATTGAGCATGCATGCACAGGGGAATAATCACGTTTTATCTGTCGTAGTTGCCATGAGCAAACTTGTCCTCAGGGTAGAACACGGCAAACACCTGCCTCCCGCGAAACCACGTCAAGTGCAACATCGTCTTTGAATGTGTTGAGCTGTCGAGATCCGCGTACTCGAGAAACACCTGCAATGCAATGCAATACAAAAAGGCTGATTGATTTCCCTCCGTTGCGAGATCTCATCTCATCTCATTTGTCAAAATAAACTACTCCCTCCGTTCACTTTTATAAGTCGTTTCAGACAAGTAAAATTGTGTTGTTTTGCACACTGTCTGAAACATCTACAAAGCCTTATAAAAATGAACAGAGGAAGTAGTAAATATAAATCAAAGACTAAACTGTACTCACTCACCTTGCCAACTCCGGCGACCGGAGCGCCGCTGGGGTCAGGCCGTGGGACCACGGTTCTCACCAGTTTACCGCCGTGTCTCCGCCCTTCTACTGCCATCCACCAGCAAAAGTTGCGGTAATACACATCGTCCGCGAGCCGATCGGGTGAAAACATGCGGGTCAAGCAGAGCACCTTTGTGGCTCCATCTTGGTGCACGGGGCTCTGCTTAACCAGATAGATCGTCAGTGAGAAACCGATTCTACTGAACAAATTCTTGAACTTGGACACGTGAAAGAACAAGAGGAGGTGGATTAGTAAGAATTACCGGAGTAGCCGCAGCACTTGGAGGAAGTGGCGTGTAGTAGAGTACAAAGGAAAGCGGAGTGCCCTGCAGCGCGCACAAATATATCAGTCGTAGTAGAAGAATTAATGGAATCAAGCCATATCTATCTATAAGATGTATGTATGTATGTATACCTCTGGTGTTTTGGCGTACCGTGACTGGTACAAGACTGGAATCGGCTGAAAGATGCAAAATTGGAGGTCAGAATATATCATCATGCTTAATAAGCTAGCATAAGCGGATATAATAGTATTTGTTTCTCCCCGTGGCCGTGGGGAAATCCCTGGGAATCGGCGGGAGGTGCAAACCTGCTGCTGGGAGCGGCTGTCGGTCGGCGGGGAGAGATCCCCATGGTTGGCCATGAGACGCGGCGGCGGCGGCGATTCCGTATGTTCGTGGAGCTTGGTCGATCGGATCGCTAGGGATTAGAATTAGATTGCCCTGGGTACGGGCAGTGGGGATTTGGGCTGTTCTTGTAAATATGACGTGCGGGGGCCGATTTCAGATGGGAGTCGGTTGTGTTTTGTATTTCTCCGACACGGTGGTGCCAAACAGTTACTAGTATCTTTGATAGTCCCTCTGTTTCTTTTTAGTTCGCATCTAAGATTTGGTTAAATTCAAATTTTATAAAGTTTGATTAGCTTTGTAGAAAAGATATCAACACTCATACTATAAAATAAATATTATTAGATGCATGATGAATTTACTTTTCATAACATATAGTTTTAGTATTGTAGATGTTGATATTTTTTCTATAAAAATAGTTAAACTTTACAAAGTTTAAAGTTTGACTTTGATCAAATTTTATATACATACTAAAAAGAAATAGAGAGAGTACTACCTCCGTCCAGGTTTATTAGGTCCCGTAGTATTTTGAGTCAAATTTTGACCATCTTTATTTCCAACAAAATATAAAATATGTGCTACAAAAAGAACATTGTTAGATTTGTATTTGAAAGAGCTTTCCGACGGTATAATTTTTGTGACATATAATTTTCATTTTGTTACTTAAATTTGTTAGTCAAACTTTAGCCCAAAACGAGAGGGGGCCTAAATAAACCCGGACAGAGGGAGTAGTCGTATTGTTTTGTTTAGAGCATCTCCACTCGGCGTCCGGATTGGCGCCAGAACGGGCGCTATGGGTGGCGTCCGAACCAGACAATCCCTATGGGGGGCGCCCGGGAGGACCCATCTGGGCGGGCCCACATGCGGGTTGGGATGCCGCCTGTTTTTCCCCCTTCTTTTCCTTTTGTTTATTTCCTTTTTCAATAATTTGGGATATCAAAAGGTTCTGAATTTCAGATAAAGTTACGAATTTTATTTTGAATAAAATAAGCATGCATTCAGAAAAAATATTCATGATTTCAGAAAAACTGTTCGGGAATTCAAAAAAAATCACGGTTCAAGAGAACGTTCACAAATTCGTAAAAAAATGTTCAGGAATTTAAATTATGTTCATGAATTTCAAAAAATATTCATGATTTCAAAAAATGTTCACGATTTCAAAAAAATATGATCATGACTCCAAAAAATATTCTCAATTTCAAAAAAGGTTCATGATTTCAGAAAATGTTCCCGGTTTCAAAAAATGTTAATGATTTCAGGAAATGTCCGTGATTACAAATAATGTTTGAGAATTCAGAAAATTGTTCACGTATTTGTATAAAATGATCACGAACTAAAAACAAAAAGCATAATTTCAACACAATTGGTTGTGAATTTCAGAAATGTTCCTGATTAAAAAAAATTCAAGACTTTGATAAAAACGTTCATGAGTTTTAAAAATTGTTCATGGTTTCAAAAAATGTTCATGCTTTAAGATATTGTTCACAAATTTGTAAAAGCAAAATCACAACTTTAAAAATGTTCATCATTTAATAAAAATGTTTGCGACTTTAAAGAATATTCACGAATTTAAACATTTTCAAATGATTAAAAATAAAAAGAATAAAAACAAAAAAGGAAAATGGAAAAGAAAGACAGAAAAGAAAAGAAAAATGTAAATAAAATAGAAAAGGAACAAAAAGAAAAGAAAAATGAAAAAAAGAAAACCATAAAAACCTGGTTCATGGAATGTTCCAAAACCTTCCCACAATCGGTTGGGGATTAAACCCCGAAATGTGTCGGGCCATTGAAAAAGCACTGTGCGAGGGGGGGGGGGGGGTTACGCGCTAGGTCACTTCCCAACGACCTATGCGCTGTATAGGAGCGCGCGGGGTGCCCCTCCCCACTCCCCCCCCCACCCAAAGTATTTTCTTATGTAATTTAATATTTCAAAGTTTCATAAATAGCTAAAAATAGAATTGTGTTAGGTTTTCAACACATTAAATATTAAATAGAATTGTGTTAGAATTGTTTTGGCCTGAACCTTCCCTTGATCGAAGAAGAACTCGAAAACAAGCAAGTATCGCTCTCACATCATATCACCACATTACCTGTACCTACACACGTTGTTGTAGTAATCTATAAGCCACGAGGACTCAGCAAATCCATTACCATGGGTATCAAAACTAATAAAGCTTAATAGGTGTGGAATGGGTAAGTGGTGAGGTTGCAACAAGCACTAAGCATTTGTATGGTGGCTAACTTACGAGTACAAGAATAAGAAGAGTAAACTATGCATAATCGCTCGCATCTAGTAACGATCAAGAAGTGATCATGAACTACTTACGAGTCAAACATAACCCCACCGTGTTCTCTTCTCGTACTCCCTCTAGTCGTTTTTTTAAGGTAAGTAGGCAGGGGTGTCTTGATCGAAACCGAACTTTTTTCTCTTTATTCCTTCTAAGCGAGCCTCTAAAGACTCTACTCCTACTTTAAACTTAGAGAAAAGAGATGATCACAGTTATGCACGCGGTTGGTGTATTTTAATTAGGATTTAGTGTCAAATTCACTACAACCGAATATTATAAATTTTCAAGTGGGCACATAACCGCGAGCACGGCTTCTGAAAAGATTTAACCTTGCAGGGGTGCTCCAAGTAGTCCATTATAAATTACCGGACGCATCCGAGGGAACATCCTCACACCATGATAACATGATGCTTACGATAAGGAATCTCGGTGGACAAGCCGCTCGTCAAAGGTAAAACTAAACCAGCAAGACCTCCCGACGTGTCGACGATCCCAATAGGAGCCGCAAGTATCTCGTTCTCAGGACACGGACGGATGGGACAAGCTATGAGTAAAACCAGTCGTCAAGTTTCCCCGCGGTGGCCCTGCAGGCTGCCCGTTTTGGATCAACACCATCGGCACTGGCCCACGTGCTTATGTCGAATTAATCCGTGGGTAGCGCTAACTTCCTATGTGTTAACAAGTTATTAGTATTATTATATTGGCAAATTTTAAAATCAAAGTTGGGCCTTGCTGAAAGAGTTTTTTTCTAAAACGAGTGATCAGGGGTTCCCCATAAAATCCACACATGTTAGAAGCGCTCATCAAGGAACATAACACCGGTATGACGGAAACTATGATGGCATGAGTGAAACAAAATACTAGGCAAAAGGTCGAGCCTTCCACACACAGCCAAGTATATAGATGCATTAATTAAATAAGAGATATTGTGAGATGCCATGATATCCATGTCCCAAAATGAAACAACCTGCACTGCACCTGCAACTAGCAACGCTATAAGAGGGGTTGAGCAAATCGGTAACATAGCCAAACAATAGTTTGCTGGGATGGTGAAAGGTTAGAGACTGTTTCATGGCAATTTGGGAGGCTGGCAAACAAGTGGTCAGAATCGAGACAATTAGCAAAGAAAAGATAGTAGTCATATTCAAGGTAATGCTCATCTTGCCTGAAATACCGTTAGGAAGAAGACCGATTACATGAAGTAGTCAAACCAAGCGTAGTCGAACAAATTCTCACACTCGCAACATAACCGGACACTAGAGAAGCAAACCCGAAAGAACAAACGACACAGTAAACACATAAGCATAATCATGACATGATGCACAATCAAGTATGATGCATGTCCATTTAAAGATGCATGTAATGGCAAAGTGCAACATCCAAGTACTACATGTTAAGTGAAGCTCAATATGCAACGAGTTGCATATTGACGAAACTCCACATTCCACTATTTAGTTCACTCTCGTTTAGGTACTAACACTCCTACTGCCGCTGAACCCGACACGAGACACGCAGGTCTCGAGTCGAGGCGGTACTAGCTAGCGTGGAACCGGAGCCGTACTACCACCTGTGGCCGTGGGCGGAACTGCCGCTATGAAACAGCGGTACTACCGCTTATGTCTTTCAGCGGTACTACCGCTCCGGGGCCACGGTACTACCGCTTGCGCCTCCCTTATGCCACTTCCAAGCAAAACAGATGCTCCGGGAAAACCAGAACTTCCACAACTTCTGCAAATGAGCTTCATATTGAGCAAACTCAAGCTTGTTGGACAGATGACGACAAGCTTGTAGTTATAGTCAGAAGAGGCAGGGGAGGTATACCAAGAAATAGAAGAGTGAAACCTCCAACAGAGAAGAACTGGCATAACCTCCAACACCGAAAACATCATAGAAGATACATGTGAACTCCGTTTTCAATGAACTCGAGCTTGTCATCTAGATGACCATAAGCTCTAAGACTCACAAAGAGAACTGGCAAAAACCCCAACATCGAAAACATCATAGAAGATGCATGTGAACTCTGTTTTCGATGAACTCGAGCTTGTCATGAAAATGACCATAAGCTCCAAATCTCACAAGGAAAAGAACCAAACAAGAATCAATAAAGACGATGCAAGGATGGAATGGTTTGAGCTCTCTACGAACGATACGATCAAACTACTCATGAAGAGCCCTCCTTGATAGTATGGTAGTCGATTCTATAACCCTGTCTCCCAACTAACACCATGAGACCGGTAAAATAGAAAACCTATCAAGGGCAAACATTTGCCTTTCACATAGTCCACTTGAGCTAGATGATGACGATATTGACTCCCTCAAGTTGGGCCACCTTCTTGATTGCGTTGGCTCGACGAAGATTAGTTGGTTGCTCCCCCATACTCCACTATGGGTGAGCCACTCTTTGGCGCATCTTCACAAGTCCATTGACACCACAATGGATGGCAAGCTTCAAGGATGATCTCTTCGTGATGCTTCACTTGAACTTGCACACCGCAATCTTGATGACAATCGCCACTTGATGTCATCCTCCATGGGTTGTATGAGATCTTCCTCTTGATGCAAACCCATGGAAACAAACCTACCCCACATAGAACTTACACGCAGATCATGGGTTAGTACACAAATCTTAATGGACAATGCTTACTGATAACCCACAAGTGTAGGGGATCGCAACAGCTTTCGAGGGTGAAGTACAACCCAAATTTATTGATTCGACACAAGGGGAGCCAAAGAATATTCCTGAGTATTAGCAGTTGAGTTGTCGATTCAACCACACCTGGATAACTTAGTATCTGCAGCAAAGTATTTAGTAGCAAAAGTGGTATGATAATAAAGGTAACAGTAGCAAAAGTAAAGATAAATGTTTTTGGGTTTTTGTAGCAGTTGTAACAGTAGCAACGGAAAAGTAAATAAGCGAAGAACAATATATGAAAAGCTCGTAGGCAATGGATCAGTGATGGATAATTATGCCGGATGCGATTCCTCATGTAATAGTTATAACATAGGGTGACACAGAACTAGCTCCAATTCATCAATGTAATGTAGGCATGTATTCCGTAAATAGTCATACGTGCTTATGGAAAAGAACTTGCATGACATCTTTTGTCCTACCCTCCCGTGGCAGCGGGGTCCTACTGGAAACTAAGGGATATTAAGGCCTCCTTTTAATAGAGAACCGGACCAAAGCATTAACACATAGTGAATACATGAACTCCTCAAACTACGGTCATCACCGAGAAGTATCCCGATTATTGTCACTTCGGGGTTGTCGGATCATAACACATAATAGGTGACTATAGACTTGCAAGATAGGATCAAGAACACACATATATTCATGAAAACATAATAGGTTCAGATCTGAAATCATGGCACTCGGGCCCTAGTGAAAGGCATTAAGCATAGCAAAGTCATAGCAACATCAATCTCAGAACATAGTGGATACTAGGGATCAAACACTAACAAAACTAACTTGATTACATGGTAAATCTCATCCAACCCATCACCGTCCAGCAAGCCTACGATGGAATTACTCACGC
Organism: Triticum aestivum; assembly: GCF_018294505.1. Classification (NCBI taxonomy): domain Eukaryota; kingdom Viridiplantae; phylum Streptophyta; class Magnoliopsida; order Poales; family Poaceae; genus Triticum; species Triticum aestivum. The sequence goes on along the minus strand of NC_057807.1, from coordinate 47,024,415 downwards.
ACGGCGGTGAGCATCATGAAATTGGTGATGGAGGATGGTTGATGATGATGACGGCGACGAATCCCCCTCTCCGGAGCCCCGAACAGACTCCAGATCAGCCCTCCTGAGAGAGATTAGGGCTTGGCGGCGGCTCCGTGTCGTAAAATGCGATGAAACTTTCTCTCTGATTTTTTTCTCCCCGAGACGGAATATATGGAGTTGGAGTTGAGGTCGGTGGAGGTCCAGGGGGCCCACGAGATAGGGGGGCGCGCCCTAGGGGGGCCTGTCTCGTGGACAGCCTGTGGGCCCCCTGGTGCATATCTTTCGCCCAGAAATTCTTATTAATTCCAAAAAGTGCCTCCGTGGATTTTCAGGACATTCCGAGAACTTTTCTTTTCTACACATAAAACAACATCATGGCAGTTGTGCTGAAAACAGCATCAGTCCGAGTTAGTTTCATTCAAATCATGCAAGTTAGAGTCCAAAACAAGGGCAAAAGTGTTTGGAAAAGTAGATACGTTGGAGACGTATCAACTCCCCCAAGCTTAAACCTTTGCTTGTCCTCAAGCAATTCAGTTGATAAACTGGAAGTGATAAAGAAAAACTTTTACAAACTCTGTTTGCTCTTGTTATTGTAAACATGAAAAGCCAGCATTCAAGTTTCAGCAAATATTATGAACTAACCATACTCACAATAACACTTGGGTCTCACAATTACTCATATTAATAGCATAATCAGCTAGCGAGCCATAATAATAAAACTCGGATGACAACACTTTCTCAAAACAGTCATAACATGATATAACAAAATGGTATCTCGCTAGCCCTTTCTGAGACCGCAAAATATAAATGCATAGCACCTTTAAAGATCAAGGACTGACTAAACATTGTAATTCATGGTAAAAGAGATCCAGTCAAGTCATACCCAATATAAACCAATAATAATGAATGCAAATGACAGTGCGCTCTCCAACGGGTGCTTTTAATAAGAAGGGTGATGACTCAACATAAAAGTAAATAGATAGGCCCTTCGAAGAGGGAAGCAAGGATTTGTAGAGGTGCCAGAGCTCGATTTTAAAATAGAGATTGAATAACATTTTGAGCGGCATACTTTCACTGTCAACGCAACAACTATGAGATGGTTGTGTCTTCCATACTACATGCATTATAGGCAGTTCCCAAACATAATGGTAAAGGTTTATACTCCCCCAACCACCAACAAGCATCAATCCATGGCTTGCTCGAAACAACGAGCGCCTCCAACTAACAACAGCCCTGGGGGAGTTTTGTTTAATTATTTTGATTTGATTTGATCTTTTTGGATCATGGGACTGAGCATCCCAGTTACCGGCCCTTTCTCGTGAATGAGGAGCGGAGTCCACTCCTCGTGAGAATAACCCACCTAGCATGGAAGATATAGGCAGCCCTAGTTGTAACATGAGCTGCTTGAGCATACAAAACAGAATTTCATTTGAAGGTTTGGAGTTTGGCACATACAATATTTACTTGGAACGGCAGGTAGATACCGCATATAGGAAGGTATAGTGGACTCATATGGAATAACTTTGGGGTTTAAGGAGTTTGGATGCACAAGCAGTATTCCCGTTTAGTACAGGTGAAGGCTAGCAAAAGACTGGGAAGCGACCAACTGAGAGAGCGACAACAGTCATAAACATGCATTAAAATTAATTCACACCGAATACAAGCATGAGTAGGATATAATCCACCATGAACATAAATATCGTGAAGGCTATGTTGATTTGTTTCAACTACATGCGTGAACATGTGCCAAGTCAAGTCACTCAATTTATTCAAAGGAGGATACCATCCCATCATACCACATCATAATCATTCTAATAGCATGTTGGCACGCAAGGTAAACCATTATAACTCATAGCTAATCACGCATGGCACAAGCAACTATAATCTCTAAATGTCATTGCAAATATGTTTACTTAATAATAGCTGACCCAGAAACGATGAACTCATCATATTTATAAAAACAAGAGAGGTTGAGTTCATACCAGCTTTTCTCCTCCCAATAAGTCCATCATATATCGTCATTATTGCCTTTCACTTGCACGACCGAACGATGTGTATAATAATAAGAGTGCACATGCATTGGACTAAGCTGGAATCTGCAAGCATTCAACTCAAAAGAGAAGACAAGTAATATGGGCTCTAAGTTAAATAAACAATCATGCATACGGGAGCCACTAAACATTTTCAATATGGTCTTCTCGACCCCCAAAGGAAAGAAAAGAAAATAAAACTATTTACACGGGAAAGCTCCCAACAAGTAAGAAGAAGAACTAGAAATCTTTTTGGATTTTTATTTTAATTCTACTACAAGCATGGAAACTAAACTAACTAAATTTTTTTGGTTTTTCTCAAGGTTTATCAAATACACAAGAAGAAAACAAGAAAAAGAAATTTAAGCTAGCATGGATAATACAATGAAAGAGTATGAGCACCGACGACTAGTGTGTGAACATGAATGTAAAGTCGGTGATAAATACGTACTCCCCCAAGCTTAGGCTTTTGGCCTAAGTTGGTCTAATACCAAGGATCGCCTGGCTGATATCCGTAAGTGAAACCGGGGTTGTACTAAGATGCAGCGGCAACCGCCTCCTGAGCCGCAGGATGTTGGCGAGCTACCTCCACTCCCCTCTCCTATTCAGATGCTTCCTCCCTGGTGACAACATATCTTCCTTTTGCCTGATAATCAAAAAGGTAGGGAGCAGGAAGAGTAACAGGGACGACATTGCATCTGTCATAGATTAGTCGATAATGGAGGAATTTGTTGGAAATATGCCCTAGAGGCAATAATAAAATGGTTATTATTATATTTCCTTGTTAATGATAATTGTTTATTATCCATGCTAGAATTGTATTGATAGGAAACTCAGATACATGTGTGGATACATAGACAACACCATGTCCCTAGTAAGCCTCTAGTTGACTAGCTCGTTGATCAATAGATGGTTACGGTTTCCTGACCATGGACATTGGATGTCGTTGATAATGGGATCACATCATTAGGAGAATGATGTGATGGACAAGACCCAATCCTAAGCCTAGCACAAGATCGTGTAGTTCGTATGCTAAAGCTTTTCTAAATGTCAAGTATCTTTTTCTTTGACCATGAGATTGTGCAACTCCCGGATACCATAGGAATGCTTTGGGTGTACCAAACGTCACAACATAATTGGGTGGCTATAAAGGTACACTACGGGTATCTCCGAAAGTGTCTGTTGGGTTGGCACGAATCGACACTAGGATTTGTCACTCCATGTGACGGAGAGGTATCTCTGGGCCCACTCGGGAGGACATCATCATAATGTGCACAATGTGATCAAGGAGTTGATCGCGGGATGATGTGTTACGGAACGAGTAAAGAGACTTGCCGGTAACGAGATTGAACCAGGTATCGGCATACCGACGATCGAATCTCGGGCAAGTACTATACCGGTAGACAAAGGGAATTGTATACGGGATTGATTGAATCCTTGACATCGTGGTTCATCCGATGAGATCATCGTGGAACATGTGGGAGCCAACATGGGTATCCAGATCCCGCTATTGGTTATTGGCCGGAGAGTTGTCTCGGTCATGTCTACATTGTTCTCGAACCTGTAGGATCTACACACTTAAGGTTCGATGACGCTAGGGTTATAGGGAATAGATATATGTGGTTACAGAATGTTTTTCGGAGTCCCAGATGTGATCCCCAACGTCATGAGGAGTTCTGGAATGGTTCGAAGGTAAAGATTTATATATGGGAAGTCCTGTTTTGGTCACCGGAAAGGTTTCGGGTGCTATCGGTAACGTACCGGGACCACCGGGAGGGTCCCGGGGGTCCACCAGGTGGGGCCACCGGCCCCAGAGGGCTGCATAGGCCAAGTGTGGGAGGGGACCAGCCCCGGGTGGGCTGCTGTGCTCCCCCACCAAGGCTCAAGGTGCAGGGAGAGTGGGAGGGGGCAAACCCAAGGTCCAAATGGGCCTTAAGGCCCACCCTAGGGCGCGCCCCTCTCTTCCCCCCCTTGGCCGCACCCTAGATGGGTTTGGGGGCTGCCGCCACCCCTAGGGAGGAAACCCTAGATGGGGGCGCAGCCCCTCCCCTTCCCCTATATATACTTGAGGTATTGGGGGCTGCAAAACACACGAGTTATTCTCTCAAAGGCGCAGCCCTACCTCTCTCCCTCCTCGTCTCTCGCAGTGCTTGGCGAAGCCCTACAAGAGTGCCACGCTCCTCCACCACCACCACACCATCGTGCTACTGCTATACGGAGTCTTCCCCAACCTCTCCCTCTCCCCTTGCTGGATCAAGGCACGGGAGACGTCATCGGGCTGCACGTGTGTTGAACGCGGAGGCACCGTTGTTCGGCGCTAAGATCGGAATCAACCGCGATCTAAATCACTACGAGTACGACTCCTTCATCCACGTTCTTGTAACGCTTCCGCTTAGCGATCTACAAGGGTATGTAGATGCACTCCCCTTTCCCTTGTTGCTAGATTACTCCATAGATTGATCTTGGTGATGCGGAGAAAATTTTAAATTTCTGTTACGATCCCCAACAGTGGCATCATGAGCTAGGTCTATACGTAGTTTCTATGCACGAGTAGAACACAAGTTGTTGTGGGCGTTGATTTTGTTCAATATGCTTACCGTTACTAGTCCAATCTTGTTTCGACGGTATTGTGGGATGAAGCGGCCCGGACCGACCTTACACGTACACTTACGTGAGACAGGTTCCACCGATTGACATGCACTTGTTGCATAAGGTGGCTAGCGGGTGCCAGTCTCTCCCACTTTAGTCGGATCGGATTCGATGAAAAGGATCCTTATGAAGGGTAAATAGCAATTGGCATATCACGTTGTGGTTTTTGCATAGGTAAGAAATGTTCTTGCTAGAAACCCATAGCGGCCACGTAAAACACGCAAACAACAATTAGAGGACATCTAACTTGTTTTTGCAGGGCATGCTATGTGATGTGATATGGCCAAAAAGAATGTGATGAATGATATGTGATGTATGAGATTGATCATGTTCTTGTAATAGGAATCACGACTTGCATGTCGATGAGTATGACAACCGGCAGGAGCCATAGGAGTTGTCTTAATTTATTGTATGACCTGCGTGTCATTGAACAACACCATGTAATTACTTTACTTTATTGCTAAAACGTTAGCAGTAGTAGTAGAAGTAATAGTTGGCGAGACAACTTCATGGAGACACGATGATGGAGATCATGATGATGGAGATCATGGTGTCATGCCGGTGACGATGATGATCATGGAGCCCCGAAGATGGAGATCAAAAGGAGAAAAATGATATTGGCCATATCATGTCACTTTTTGATTGCATGTGATGTTTATCATGTTTATGCATCTTATTTGCTTAGAACGACGGTAGTAAATAAGATGATCCCTCATTAAAATTTGAAGAAAGTGTTCCCCCTAACTGTGCACCGTTGCGAAAGTTCGTTGTTTCAAAGCACCACGTGATGATCAGGTGTGATAGATTCTAACATTCACATACAACGGGTGTAAGCCAGATTTACACACGCGAAACACTTAGGTTGACTTGACGAGCCTAGCATGTACAGACATGGCCTCAGAACACAAGAGACCGAAAGGTCGAGCATGAGTCGTATGGTAGATACGATCAACATGAAGATGTTCACCGATGATGACTAGTCCATCTCAGGTGATGATCGGGCACGGCCTAGTTGACTTGGATCATGTAATCACTTAGATGACTAGAGGGATGTCTATCTGAGTGGGAGTTCATAAGATGAACTTAATTATCCTGAACATAGTCAAAAGGTTTTTGCAAATTATGTCGTAGCTCGCGCTTTAGTTCTACTGTTTTAGATATGTTCCTAGAGAAAATTTAGTTGAAAGTTGATAGTAGCAATTATGCGGACTGGGTCCGAAAACTGAGGATTGTCCTCATTGCTGCGTAGAAGGCTTATGTCCTTAATGCACCGCTTGGTGAGCTGAACCTCGAACATTGTCTGTGGATGTTGCAAACATTTGACATACACGTTTTGATACCTACGTGATAGTTCAGTAATGTTAAACGATTTAGAATTGAGGCATCAAAGACGATTTTGAAATGTCGCGGAACATATGAGATGTTTCGAGGGCTGAAATTGGGATTTCAGGCTCGTGCCCACGTCAAGAGGTATAAGACCTCCGACGATTTTCTTAGCCTGCAAACTAAGGGAGAAAAGCTCAATCATTGAGCTTGTGCTCAGATTGTCTAAGTACAACAATCACTTGAATCGAGTGGGAGTTGATCTTCCAGATGAGATAGTGATGTTTCTCCAAAGTCATTGCCACAAAGCTGTTAGAGCTTCGTGATGAACTATAACATATCAGGGATAGATATGATGATCCTTGAAATATTCGCGATGTTTGACACCGCGAAAGTAGAAATCAAGAAGGAGAATCAATTGTTGATGGTTAGTGAAACCACTAGTTTCAAGAAGGGCAAGGGCAAGAAGGGATACTTCATGAAACGGCAAATCAGCTGCTGCTCTAGTGAAGAAACCCAAGGTTGAACCCAAACCCGAGACTAAGTGCTTCTGTAATAAGGGGAACTGTCACTGGAGCAGAATTACCCTAGATACTTGGTAGATAAGAAGGCAGGCAAGGTCGACAGAAGTATATTGAATATACATTATATTAATGTGTACTCTACTAGTACTCCTACTAGCACCATGGTAATAGATACCAGTTCGGTTGCTAAGTGTTAGTAACTCGAAATAAAAGGCTATAGAATAAACGGAGACTAGCTAAAGGCGAGGTGACGATATGTGTTGGAAGTATTTCCAAGGTTGATGTGATCAAACATCGCACGCTCCCTCTACCATCGGGATCGGTGTTAAACCTAAATAATTGTTATTTGGTGTTCGCGTTGAGCATAGACATGAATGGATTATGTCTATTACAATACGGTTATTCATTTAAGGAGAATAATGGTTACTCTGCTTATTTGAATAATACCTTCAATGGTCTTGCACCTAAAATGAATGGTTCATACCAAAAGATATAAGATAGTAATGATAGTACCACCTACTTGTGGCACTGCCATGTAAGTCATATTGCTATAAAACACATGAAGAAGCTCCATGTTGATGGATCTGTGGACTCACTCGTTTTTGAAAAGATTGAGACATGTGAACCATGTCTATTGGTGTATACACATGAAGAAACTCCATGCAGATGGATCGTTTGGACTCACTTGATTTTGAATCACTTGAGACATGCAAATCATACCACATGGGCAAGATGACCGAAAAGCCTCGGTTTCAGTAAGATGGAACAAGAAAGCAACTTGTTAGAAGTAACACATTTTGATGTGTGCAGTCCAATGAGTGCTGAGGCATGCAGTGGATATCGTTATGTTTTTACTTCACAGATGATTTGAGTAGATGTTGAGTATATTTACTTGATAAAACACAAGTCTGAATTATTGAAAGGATCAAGTAATTTTAGAGTGAAGTTGAAGATCTTCGTGACAAGAGGATAAAATGTCTGTGATATGATCATAGAGATGAATATCTGAATCGCGAGTTTGGTACACAATTGAGACATTGTGGAAATTGTTTCACAACTAACACCGCCTGGAACACCATAGTGTGATGGTGTGTCCGAACATCATAGATGCACCCTATTGGATATGGGGCATACCATGATGTCTCTTATCGAATTACCACCAGCGTTCATGGGTTAGGCATTAGAGACAACCGCATTCACTTTAAATAGGGCACCATGCAATTCCGTTGAGGCGACACCGTATGAACTATGGTTTGGAGAAACCTAAGCTGTCGTTCCTTAAAAGTTTGGGGCTGCGACGCTTATGTGAAAAAAGTTTCCGAGTTGATAAGCTGGAAACCCAAAGCGGATAAATGCATCTTCATAGGACACCCAAAAACAGTTGGGTATACTTCTTGTCTCAGTTCCGGAAGCAAAAGTGATTGTTTCTTGAAACGAGTCCTTTCTCGAGGAAAAGTTTCTCTTGAAAGAATTGAGTGGGAGGATGGTGGAGACTTGATAAGGTTATTGAACCATCACTTCAACTAGTGTGTAGCAGGGCACAGGAAGTTGTTCCTGTGGCGCCTACACCAATTGAAGTAGAAGCTTATGATAGTTATCATGAAACTTCGGATCAAATCACTACCAAACCTGGTAGGTCGACAAGGATGCGTACTACTTCAGAGTGGTACGGTAATCCTGTCTTGGAAGTCATGTTGCTAGACAACAATGAACCTACAAGCCATGGAGAAGCGATGGTGGGCCCGGATTCCGGTGAATGGCTCGAGGCCATAAAATCCGGGAGAGGATCCATGTATGAAAACAAAGTGTAGACTTTGGAAGAACTACTTGATGGTCGTGAGGCTGTTGGGTACAGATGGATTTTAAAAGGAAGACGGACAATGATGGTAAGTATCACCATTAAGAAAGCTCGACTTGTCGTTAAGATGTTTTCCGACAAGTTCAAGGAGTTGACTACGATGAGACTTTCTCACTCGTAGAGATGCTAAGAGTCTGTTGGAATTATATTAGCAATTACTGCATGATTTATGAAATCTTGCAGATAGGATGTCAAAACATTATTTACTCGACGATATTATTGAGGAAAGGTTGTATGTGATACAACCAGAAGGTTTTGTCAATCCTGAAAGATGCTAACAAGTATGCAAAGCTCTAGCAATCCTTCTAAGGATTGGAGTAAGCATCTCGGAATTGGAATATACACTTTGATGAAGACGATCAAAGATTTTGGGCTTATACAAAGTTTATGAGAAACTTGTATTTCCAAAGAAGTGAGTGGGAGCACTATAGAATTTCTGATGAGTATATGTTGTTAACATATTGTTGATCAGAAATGTTGTAGAATTTCTGGAAAGCATATAGGGTTATTTGAAAAGTGTTTTTCAATGGAAAACCTGGATTAAGCTGCTTGAACATTGAGCATCAAGATCTATAAGGATAGATCAAAAGATGCTTAATAGTACTTTCAAATGAGTACATACCGTGACAAGATTTTGAAGGAGTTCAAAATAGATCGGCAAAGAAGGAGTCCTTGGCTGTGTTATGAGGTGTGAATATTGAGTAAGACTCAAGACATGACCACGGCAGAAGAGAGAGAAAGGACGAAGGTCATCCCCTATGCTTCAGACGTAGGCTATATAGTATGTTATGCTGTGTACCGCACCTGAAGTGTGCCTTGCCATGAGTCAGTCAAGGGGTACAAGAGTGATCCAAGAATGAATCACAGGACAGCGGTCAAACTTATCCTTAGTAACTAGTGTACTAAGGAATTTTCTCGATTATGGAGGTGGAAAAAGAGTTCGTCGTAAAGGGTTACGCCGATGCAAGCTTTGACACTAATCCAGATTATTTTGAGTAGTAAACCGGATTCGTATAGTAGAACGGTTATTTGGAATAGCTCCAAATAGAGCGTGGTAGCTGCATCTAGGAGATGACATAGAGATTTGCAAAACACACATGTTCAGATCCGTTGACTAAGAACCTCTCTCACAAGCGAGATATGCTCAAACCCCATGGATGTTGATTCATTACAATCACATAGTGATGTGAACTAGATTATTGACTCTGGTGCAAGTGGGAGACAGTTGGAAATATGCCCTAGAGGCAATAATAAAATGGTTATTATTATATTTCCTTGCATATGATAATTGTTTATTATCCATGCTAGAATTGTATTGATAGGAAACTCAGATACATGTGTGGATACATAGACAACACCATGTCCCTAGTAAGCCTCTAGTTGACTAGCTCCTTGATCAATAGATGGTTACGATTTCCTCACCATGGACATTGGATGTCGTTGATAACAGGATCACATCATTAGGAGAATGATGTGATGGACAAGACCCAATCCTAAGCCTAGCACAAGATCGTGTAATTCGTACGCTAAAGCTTTTCTAAATGTCAAGTATCTTTTCCTTAGACCATGAGATGGTGCAACTCCCGGATACCATAGGAATGCTTTGGGTGTACCAAACGTCACAACGTAACTGGGTGGATATAAAGGTACACTACGGGTATCTCCGAAAGTGTCTGTTGGGTTGGCACGAATCGAGACTGGGATTTGTCACTCTGTGTGACGGAGAGGTATCTCTGGGCCCACTCGGTAGGACATCATCATAATGTGCACAATGTGATCAAGGAGTTGATCACGGGATGATGTGTTATGGAACGAGTAAAGAGACTTGCTGGTAACGAGATTGAACAAGGTATCGGCATACCGACGATCGAATCTCGGGCAAGTACTATACCGGTAGACAAAGGGAATTGTATACAGGGTTGATTGAATCCTTGACATCGTGGTTCATCCGATGAGATCATCGTGGAACATGTGGGAGCCAACATGGGTATCCAGATCCCGCTGTTGGTTATTGGCCGGAGAGTTGTCTCGGTCATGTCTACATGGTTCCCGAACCCGTAGGGTCTACACACTTAAGGTTCGATGATGCTAGGGTTATAGCGAATAGATATACGTGGTTACCGAATGTTGTTCGGAGTCCCGGATGAGATCCCGGACGTCACGAGGAGTTCCGGAATGGTCCGGAGGTAAAGATTTATATATGGGAAGTCCTGTTTTGGTCACGGGAAAGGTTTCGGGTGCTATCGGTAACGTACCGGGACCACCGGGAGGGTCCCGGGGGTCCACCGGGTGGGGCCACCAGCCCCAGAGGGCTGCGTAGGCCAAGTGTGGGAGGGGACCAGCCCCAGGTGGGCTGGTGCCCCCCCCACCAAGGCTCAAGGCGCAGGGAGAGTGGGAGGGGGCAAACCCTAGGTCCAGATGGGCCTTAAGGCCCACCCTAGGGCGCCCCCCTCTCCCCCCCCCCTTGGCCGCATCCTAGATGGGTTTTGGGGGCTGTCGTGTAACGCCCCGGATCCGATGCGCCAGGTGTCTATCAGTTATTCGTCGTAGTTGCCATGTCATTTGCTTGCATGTTGCATTTTATCATGTCATCATGTGCATTTCATTTTGCATACGTGTTCGTCTCATGCATCCGAGCATTTTCCCCGTTGAACGTTTTGCAATCCGGCACTCCTATGTCCTCCGGCGTTCCCCTTTTGTCTTCTGTTGTGTGTGGGTGTTAAACGTTCTCGGAATGGACCGAGTCTTGCCAAGCGGCCTTGGTATACCACCGGTAGACCGCCTGTCAAGTTTCGTGCCATTTGGAGGTCGTTTGGTACTCCAACGGTTAACCAGGTAACCGTAAAAGCCTCCTTCTCTTTGCAGCCCAACACCCCTTCCAAAGTGGCCCAAAACTCATCTAACTCCCCTCCATGCTCTCGGTCGTTCGATCACGATCGCGTGGCCGAAAACCGCTCCTCATTTGGACTCTCCTAGCTCCCTCTACCTATAAATATGCCCTCTTCCCCGAAATTCCGGATCATTTCCCCCCAAACCCTAATTTCCCCTTCGCGCCGCGCCGGACATGTCCGGACTGGACCGGACACGTCCAGCCGCCGCCCCGCGCCCAACCAGCTCCCGCCACGTGTCCTCCGCCGCCGTCCCAGCGCCGCCGGCCCGTGGAGCCCATCCGGGGCCTGCGCGGGCCCAGATCCAGCACCGCCCGGCCTGCTCGTCCCCGCCGCCGGCCGCCGCCGCGCGCCGCCCGGCCGCGCCCCGCCTCCTCCCGCGTCGGCCCGGCTGCGCCCTCCGCCGCCGTTGCACCGTCGCCCCCGCCTCGGCTCCTCCCGAGCCGGCCCGCGCGTTGTGCGCGCCGTCCCCGCCGCCCTTCGCCGGCAACCGTCGCCGTGCCTCCTTTGCGGCCACGCCGCCCAGCCGCGAGCGCCCCGCCGCCTCCTCGCCTCCGTCGCGCCTCGCCCCGGGGCGGATCCGGCGAGATCCGCCCGGGAGCACCCCGTCCCCGCCTCCGCCGACCTTCTCCGGCGACGAACTCCGGCGAGATCCGCGGCGGTTGACTTTTCCCCGAGGTCCAAAAATTGTCTAAGTCCCTAAGTTTTTGTCATTTTCATGCCATGTTTAACGTGCTGTATCTCTGTGCATGTAGCTCCGTTTTGTGCGTGTAATATGTCAAATTGTTCGTCTCAACGAGTACATCATTTTATTCCATTGCATCATATTCATTTGTGGTCATCTAGATGCCTGAATCGTCGTTGTAAGAGTGCTTCATAATGTTTTCTGTTGTCTGTTAACAGAACGAGCTCTTTTGTCATTTTTGCCATGATTGATGTGTGCATCCTATGAGGTTGATGTCTTCATGTGTTTTGAACTATGCCATGCCATCTTTACAGGGGTGTTTACCATGTATTTTTGTGATCAATGTGGTGACTAGCACAAGCATGCAAACTAGGCATCGTGATGTTGCTGATTTTAGTCCCTGTTCTGCTGTTATTTTGATGCCATGTAAACTTGATGCTACAGAGAGATCCATGCATATTTTGAGATACTTCAGTAAGGGTGTTTTGAACATATGGTTATTGTCTATCCATTCATGCCTCTTGCTTGCTATTATGGAGTAGTCTAGCATGTCATTTTCGTGCTCTACTTTTGCTTCAAACTGTTTCCTGGCAGATTATTGTTATTCAATTTAGCCAAGGATGCTATAGTTGATCCTTGCATGCTATGGACTTGTTCTTGCCTTGGTTGGTTACACAAACATGTCTTCTTGATGATGCTATGCTTATCTTGTCATGCAATGACTTGTGGTGAGTGAATCGAGCTTGTTAAGTAGTGTACATGATGTTGCTGTTTTGCTAGGCTGAATCTGTTATTTCGTGATGCTATATAAACATGTTTCTACTAATCATTCTATGCATAATCTGGAGATGTTCTATAAACATGTTTTGATCTACATGTCATCCTCTATCCATCCATGCCCCTGGTTGCATTTATAGGTTGCTGTAGCCTGTTGTAATCCTGCTCTAAAGTTGCTTCATAATGTTGCTGCCAGCCTGTTAACATTAAGTTCAGTTGTTTCCATGTGTTTTCCTAGTGATCCATGCACCCTATGAACTTGTTATTGCCATGCTTAGCTTCACAAACATGTCTTCTTACTGTTTGTTGCCTTTCCATGCCATGTATTGCTCTGTAGTGAGTTGCACAAGCTCATCTACATGCCTTCATAATTCTGTTCCTGCCTTGTTTGAATCTGTATTGTAACTTGCCATGTTTACGTGGGTGCCATTATATTTTCTGATCCTTTTTGGCTTATGGTCAGTAAGGGTCTTTTGATCTATGAAATTAGTAGATTCATGCCATGCCTTTGTTTGCCATGATAAGTTCCTGTAACATATTGTTTGATAGCTCTAAACATTGCATCGTGATGTTATTTTCTGCAAAGTCTGAAATTGTTATTACTTGCAATCTCTCCATGCGTGTTTGAGCATGTTCTAGTGATTTCTGGAGATAGCTCAGTGTTCATGTTTTGTAATGCTTTACCTGTACATCATGCCCATGCCTTTTGTTAGTATGTTGAGGTGCTGTAGCATGTTGTTGTGATGCTTGCAATATGCTTAGTTGCTGCTTAGAATTGCATGTAGTTTCATATTATCATGTTGCATCCTTGTTTTGAGGTGTTTTCTTGATGTTTGTATGCATTTTGCATCAATGCCATGTTTAACTTGTTTTGCTCATATCTTCTAGGCCGTAGCTCCGAACTACATGAACTTTATATGTAACTTGACTAGAATCTCATGTAGATTATCTTGGTGCATCTTAACTTGATGTTTAACAACTTGAACATAAGGTTTATTCAGATCTGGACCAATTTCGAAATATGCGTGAGGACTTACCGGAATTGTTATATGTTGCTTCCGGCCTCATTTAAACTTGCCTTGATGTGTTGCTCTTGTTTGCATCATCTCTTGCCATGAGAAGCCTCATCTAGATTTTTCATGCATCATGCTTGTTGTGCATCATGCCTTGTTCATGTGCGGTGTGTTTACTATGTTGTGTGCTTCTTTTCGATAGTTCATGTTTCCGTTGCGATCGTGAGGACTCGTTCGTCTACGCTCGGTTCATCTTCGTGGATTCATCTTCTTCATGGACTCGTTCTTCTTCCTTGCAGGATTTCAGGCAAGATGACCGCTACCCTGGATCTCACTACTATCATTGCAATGCTAGTTTCTTTGTTCTATCACTATGCTGCGCTACCTATTACCTGTTTATCAAGCCATCCCAAATTGCCATGAACCTCTAACCTTTGACACCTTTCCTATGCAAACCGTTGTTTGGCTATGTTACCGCTTTGCTCAGCCCCTCTTATAGCATTGCTAGTTGCAGGTGAAGTTGAAGATTGCTCCATGGTGGACAGGATTTTGGTTGGGATATCACAATATCCTTTATAGTATTAATGCATCTATATACTTGGTAAAGGGTGGAAGACTCGGCCTTTTGCCTAGTGTTTTGTTCCACTCTTGCCGCCCTAGTTTCCGTCATACCGGTGTTATGTTCCCGGATTTTGCGTTCCTTATGTGGTCGGGTGATTTATGGGACCCCTTGACAGTTCGCTTTGAATAAAACTTCTCCAGCAAGGCCCAACCTTGGTTTTACCATTTGCCTCACCTAGCCCTTTTTCCCTTGGGAGTCGCGCTCTCGAGGGTCATCTTTATTTTATCCCCCCCGGGCCAGTGCTCGTCGTGAGTGTTGGTCCAAACTGTCAGCCGCCGGTGGCCACCAGGGGCAACTTTGGGCTGGCCTACCGGAAATTTGGACAATCCGGTGTGCCCTGAGAACGAGATATGTGCAGCTCCTATCGGGATTTGTCGGCGCATCGGGCGGTCTTGCTAGTCTTGTTTTACCATTATCGAAATGTCTTGTAAACCGGGATTCCGAGTCTGATCGGGTCTTCCTGGGAGAAGGTCTATTCCTTCGTTGATCGCGACAGCTTGTCATGGGCTAAGTTGGGACACCCCTGCAGGGTATAATCTTTCAAAAGCCGTGCCTGCGGTTATAGGCAGATGGGAATTTGTTAATGTCCGGTTGTAGATAACTTGATACCAGATCCGAATTAAAACGCATCAACCGCGTGTGTAGCCGTGATGGTCTCTTTTCGGCGGAGTCCGGGAAGTGAATACGGTTTCTGTGTTATGTTTGACGTAAGTAGGAGTTCAGGATCACTTCTTGATCATTACTAGTTGACGACCGTTCTGCTTGCTCTCTTCTCGCTCTTATTTGCGTATATTAGCCACCATATATGCTTAGTCGTTGGTGCAGCCTCACCACTTTACCCCTTCCTTTCCCTTTAAGCTTTGCTAGTCTTGATACCCATGGTAATGGGATTGCTGAGTCCTCGTGGCTCACAGATTACTACAACAACAGTTGCAGGTACAGGTTATACGATGATCATGACGCGAGAGCGATGCTTGCTTGCGTTGAGTTCTTCTTCTGCTTCTTCTTCGATCAGGGGATAGGTTCCAGGTCGGCAGCCTGGGCTAGCAGGGTGGATGTCGTTTGAGTTTCTATTTGTGATTCATCCGTAGCCGGATGTTGCTCTTATGTATTGTGATGTTGTATTCGTGTGGCATTGTATGTCTTATGTATGTATCCCCATCTATTATGTAATGTTGATGTAAAGATATCCACCTTGCAAAAGCGTTTCAATATGCGGGTCTATCCTTCGTGGGACCTTCGAGTTCCTTTTGGATAGGGTCGCATATTGGGCGTGACATGTTAGTATCAGATCCTCGACCAACCCTAGGAGCCCCCTTGATTGATCGTGTAGTTTGGCCGTTGTTGAGTCTAGAAGTAAACTGTTTTTCGGAGTCTAGTTATATCGGAGAGTAGGAATTCTTTTTACTCCTCGGTCCCTTCGTCGCTCTGGTAAGGAATCTGGACGTAGGTGTTTTGAATTACTCCTCTTCCCTTTCAAATTTTCTTTAGGATCACGCAGTTGGTTTTCCGATCGTTGGTTCTCTTCTCTTCATCCGGTGCATTTCTCATCAAGTTGACTCGAGCCTCTTCATCTTTGAGTTCAATCCTCAGTTGTTTTCTTTTCCCACCCGCCCTCCCCTTTTCTTCTCGAAGCCGGAGTCAGTAATCGAGTATCCATCCTACTCGTGCGAAGTCTTTGCTTTCTTTCCTCAATGACTTCAACCGGTGTTTCCTCTTCAAGATATTCGTCGATTTCCCCTTCCAATTTGCTTTTGTTTTCCCACCCTCCCACCCTTTTTCTTCCCGGAGTCTGACTCTCTCTCGACCATTAATTTCATTCGTGCGGAGCCCCTTCAGTCTTTTGTCAATTGTTTCAACCGGTGAATTCTCGTCTTGTTCGTCATTCTTCATCTCTTTATCTTCTCCGGTGGATTCAATTCAAGTTTTTCGGTAGTGATTATATTCTTTCCCTCAGCTCAAGTGTTTTCCCTGCTCGTTTGCCTCCCGCCAGATTGTCATTCCGGAGTGTTCTAGACATCTCTGGAGATTCGTCTGTGTTTGAATTGATTCGAGGTTGTCACCTCATTCAAATATTTCAATTGTTTCGGTGCATCATCTATCTCTTCAACAGTCCTTTTCAACGGTGTTTCTTTTAGTGGGCCCTAACCCATAGGTCTTTTTCCAGGATCTTACCTGACTCTTCTACTTCCCCGGAGTTATTCCTAAATTCTTTTCAAGTTTGACGTAAGTATGAATTTCATCAGTCAGATGCCTTTCCAAGATCGATTTCAATCATTTCATTGTTGGCTCAACCTCTTCGTTTTTCATTCCACCGGAGTATCTCAGTAATTTTGGTGATGTTTCTCGTCGTCATTTGAAGACCGAAGAAGAGTTTTTCCTCTAAATCTTGCCCGTTCTCTCGAAGTTTCGTGGTTCTAGCTTCATGTTATCCTCTTGAATTATTCCATTTGTCAGATATTCTTTTCATCCATCCGGAGTATTTCAGAAGTTGTTCCCCCGTTTCTTTTCACCAGAGGCCATCTTTCCATAAGATTTCTTCATCTTCACATTTTAGCTACCATTATCCAATTATCCCGGTGCTTCGTTCAAGTGTTCTTTAATCAGCTCGTGATCTCTTTGTTCTCTTGCATCTAATCCCCTCAAGAATATTTGTTCTTCTAATTCTTCCCGGTGATTCAGTCCCTTTCATCAGTCATTTTCATTTCTAACGGTGGTAAATTCACATTCTTTTTCCTTCTTTCAATACTACCGGTGGTTCACGAAGACCTTCTCAATTTTTCGATATGTCACTTCTCAATCCTTTTCAAGAAGAATAAGTGGTATGCGAAGTCCATTGCTTGTCATCAATTTAATTTGATGAAGGATAAGCATACAATAAATCTTATTCTTATTTCATCCAAGTGAGTAATCCCTTCCTTCGGAGTTTGTTCTTGATGAATAAATTCTAGTTCCAAGTGTTTCCCATCTTTTCTTTTCCGAAGTTCAACTTCCTCGGCCATTTCGTCGGAACCTCCATCTAAATCATCACAAGCTTTAATCTTATTCTTTCATCATTCATTGTATCTCGTCATCCTTTTGGTTACCGGAGTTCTTCATGGTGGTTCTTCATGATTTAGTTCATTCTTCAAGAGTTCATCAAGATATTGTTGGTGGAATTCAAGTATCTTTTCTTCTTGCATCTCAAAGTGCAATTAATCCTCCATATCCTTTTGACGTGGAGTTTTGCATTTCTTCGTTCTTCGCAGCTGTCCAATCTTTTCCGCTTGTGGTCGGTGATCACCTCATAATTTTGAGATGTTATCCATAAGTCCACAACAAGCTTATTATTTCATTGTTGATTTTCTCAACAACTCCATTCGATCTTTTCTTCTAAGGTTGCTTTATATTTCAGTCGTGGCACAAGTTGTCATTTTCTTAACCGTTCTTTTCATTCAACTCTTTTAATTCTTTCCGGAGGTTTTGTGTCATGTCTTCATCAAGTATCATTCCACCCTCTCAAGCTCGTGTTTTATTCCTTCCATTTTAGCCGGAGTGCTTCTCAAATCCTTTCAGTCTTATCCGTTTTCTTATCTCGTTCTAACCGGAGTGATTTCATAGTCTATCTAATTTCGTGAACATTTGATTCTCGTCATTCTCGTTGTTCCTCTCTTCTTCTCGAGTGCTCTCGATTCTTTGCTTCTTCTCTTGAGTTCTTGTTTCTCCTCATCCCTTTTATCTCCCGTCTCGGTCCTAAGATCTCGGGACGAGATCTCTTGTTAGTGGAGGAGTGTTGTAACGCCCCGGATCCGATGCGCCAGGTGTCTGTCAGTTATTCACCGTAGTTGTCATGTCATTTGCTTGCGTGTTGCATTTTATCATGTCATCATGTGCATTTCATTTTGCATACGTGTTTGTCTCATGCATCCGAGCATTTTCCCCGTTGTCCGTTTTGCAATTCGGCGCTCCTATGTCCTTCGGTGTTCCCCTTTTGTCTCCTGTTGTGTGTGGGTGATAAACGTTCTCGGAATGGATCGAGTCTTGCCAAGCGGCCTTGGTATACCACCGGTAGACTGCCTGTCAAGTTTCGTGCCATTTGGAGGTCGTTTGGTACTCCAACGGTTAACCGGGTAACCGTAAAAGCCTCCTTCTCTTTGCAGCCCAACACCCCTTCCAAAGTGGCCCAAAACCCATCTAACTCCCCTCCATGCTCTCGGTCGTTCGATCACGATCGTGTGGCCGAAAACCGCTCCTCATTTGGACTCTCCTAGCTCCCTCTACCTATAAATATGCCCTCTTCCCCGAAATTCCGGATCATTTCCCCCCAAACCCTAATTTCCCCTCCGCGCCGCGCCGGACATGTCCGGACCGGACAGGACACGTCCAGTCGCCGCCCCGCGCCCAACCAGCTCCCGCCACGTGTCCTCCGCCGCCGCCCCAGCGCCGCCGGCCCGCGGAGCCCATCCGGGGCCCGCGCGGGTCCAGATCTGGCGCCGCCCGGCCCGCTCGTCCCCGCCGCCTCGCGCCTCACCGCCGGCCGCTGCTGCAGGCGCCGCGCGCCGCCTGGCCGCGCCCTCCGCCGCCGTTGCGCCGTCGCCGCCGCCTCGGCTCCTCCCGAGCCGGCCCGCGCGTCGTGCGCACCGTCCCCGGCCGCCCTTCGCCGGCAACCGCCGCCGCCGGTTGCCCCGGGCGCCGCCGTGCCTCCTTCACGGCCGCGCCGCCCGGCCGTGAGCGCCTCGCCGCCTCCTTGCCTCCGTCGCGCCTCGCCCCGGGGCGGATCCGGCGAGATCCGCCCAGGAGCACCCCGTCCCCACCTCCGCCGACCTTCTCCGGCGACGAACTCCGGCGAGATCCGCGGCGGTTGACTTTTCCCCGAGGTCCAAAAGTCGTCTAAGTCCCTAAGTTTTTGTCATTTTCATGCCATGTTTAACCTGTTGTATCTCTATGCATGTAGCTCCGTTTTGTGCGTGTAATATGTCAAATTGTTCGTCTCAACGAGTACATCATTTTATTCCATTGCATCATATTCATTTGTGGTCATCTAGATGCCTGAATCGTTGTTGTAAGAGTGCTTCATAATGTTTTCTGTTGTCTGTTAACAGAACGAGCTCTTTTGTCATTTTTGCCATGATTGATGTGTGCATCCTATGAGGTTGATGTCTTCATGTGTTTTGAACTATGCCATGCCATCTTTATAGGGGTGTTTACCATGTATTTTTGTGATCAATGTGGTGACTAGCACAAGCATGCAAACTAGGCATCGTGATGTTGCTGATTTTAGTCCCTGTTCTGCTGTTATTTTGATGCCATGTAAACTTGATGCTACAGAGAGATCCATGCATATTTTGAGATACTTCAGTAAGGGTGTTTTGAACATATGGTTATTGTCTATCCATTCATGCCTCTTGCTTGCTATTATGGAGTAGTCTAGCATGTCATTTTCGTGCTCTACTTTTGCTTCAAAATGTTTCCTGGCAGATTGTTGTTATTCAATTTAGCCAAGGATGCTATAGTTGATCCTTGCATGCTATGGACTTGTTCTTGCCTTGGTTGGTTACACAAACATGTCTTCTTGATGATGCTATACTTATCTTGTCATGCAATGACTTGTGGTGAGTGAATCGAGCTTGTTAAGTAGTGTACATGATGTTGCTGTTTTGCTAGGCTGAATCTGTTATTTCGTGATGCTATATAAACATGTTTCTACCAATCATTCTATGCATAATCTGGAGATGTTCTATAAACATGTTTTGATCTACATGTCATCCTCTATCCATCCATGCCCCTGGTTGCATTTATAGGTTGTTGTAGCCTATTGTAATCCTGCTCTAAAGTTGCTTCATAATGTTGCTGCCAGCCTGTTAACATTAAGTTCAGTTGTTTCCATGTGTTTTCCTAGTGATACATGCACCCTATGAACTTGCTATTGCCATGCTTAGCTTCACAAACATGTCTTCTTACTGTTGGTTGCCTTGCCATGCCATGTATTGCTCTGTAGTGAGTTGCACAAGCTCATCTACATGCCTTCATAATTATGTTCCTGCCTTGGTTGAATCTGTATTATAACTTGCCATGTTTACGTGGGTGCCATTATATTTTCTGATCCTTTTTGGCTTATGGTCAGTAAGGGTCTTTTGATCTATGCAATTAGTAGATTCATGTCATGCCTTTGTTTGCCATGATAAGTTCCTGTAATATGTTGTTTGATATCTCTAAACATTGCATCATGATGTTATTTTCTGCAAAGTCTGAAATTGTTATTACTTGCAATCTCTCCATGCGTGTTTGAGCATGTTCTAGTGATTTCTGGAGATAGCTCAGTGTTCATGTTTTGTAATGCTTTACCTGTACATCATGCCCATGCCTTTTGTTAATATGTTGAGGTGCTGTAGCATGTTGTTGTGATGCTTGCAATATGCTTAGTTGCTGTTTTGGACAGATTGTTGCTATAACTTGTTTCATGTGTGTGTGTTGAACCGTTGCTCCGTTTTGAGTGTGCTCTATATAAAACTTGCTTAGAATTGCATGTAGTTTCATATTATCATGTTGCATCCTTGTTTTGAGGTGTTTTCTTGATGTTTGTATGCATTTTGCATCAATGCCATGTTTAACTTGTTTTGCTCATATCTTCTAGGCCGTAGCTCCGAACTAAATGAACTTTATATGTAACTTGACTAGAATCTCGTGTAGATCATCTTGGTGCATCTTAACTTGTTGTTTAACAACTTGAACATAAGGTTTATTCAGATCTGGACCAATTTCGAAAATGCATATGAGGACTTACCGGAATTGTTATATGTTGCTTCCGGCCTCATTTAAACTTGCCTTGATGTGTTGCTCTTGTTTGCATCATCTCTTGCCATGAGAAGCCTCATCTAGATTTGTCATGCATCATGTTTGTTGTGCATCATGCCTTGTTCATGTGTGGTGTGTTTACTATGTTGTGTGCTTCTTTTCGATAGTTCCTGTTTCCATTGCGATCGTGAGGACTCGTTCGTCTACGCTCGGTTCGTCTTCGTGGCTTCATCTTCTTCATGGACTCGTTCTTCTTCCTTGCGGGATTTCAGGCAAGATGACCGCTACCCTGGATCTCACTACTATCATTGCTATGCTAGTTGCTTCGTTCTATCGCTATGCTGCGCTACCTATTACCTGTTTATCAAGCCATCCCAAATTGCCATGAACCTCTAACCTTTGACACCTTTCGTATGCAAACCGTTGTTTGGCTATGTTACCGCTTTGCTCAGCCCCTCTTATAGCATTGCTAGTTGCAGGTGAAGTTGAAGATTGCTCCATGGTGGACAGGATTTTGGTTGGGATATCACAATATCCTTTATAGTATTAATGCATCTTATACTTGGTAAAGGGTGGAAGACTCGGCCTTTTGCCTAGTGTTTTGTTCCACTCTTGCCGCCCTAGTTTCCGTCATACCGGTGTTATGTTCCCGGATTTTGCGTTCCTTACGCGGTCGGGTGATTTATGGGACCCCCTTGACAGTTCGCTTTGAATAAAACTCCTCCAGCAAGGCCCAACCTTGGTTTTACCATTTGCCTCACCTAGCCCTTTTTCCCTTGGGAGTCGCGCTCTCGAGGGTCATCTTTATTTTATCCCCCCCGGGTCAGTGCTCGTCGTGAGTGTT
Organism: Triticum aestivum; assembly: GCF_018294505.1. Lineage (NCBI taxonomy): Eukaryota > Viridiplantae > Streptophyta > Magnoliopsida > Poales > Poaceae > Triticum > Triticum aestivum. Next base: position 47,002,407 of record NC_057807.1, on the reverse strand, counting down.
GGTCCAAACTGTCAGCCGCCGGTGGCCACCAGGGGCAACTCTGGGCTAGCCTACCGGAAGTTTGGACAATCCGGTGTGCCCTGAGAACGAGATATGTGCATCTCCTATCGGGATTTGTCGGCGCATCGGGCGGTCTTGCTAGTCTTGTTTTACCATTGTCGAAATGTCTTGTCAACCGGGATTCCGAGTCTGATCGGGTCTTCCTGGGAGAAGGTCTATTCCTTCGTTGATCGCGACAGCTTGTCATGGGCTAAGTTGGGACACCCCTGCAGGGTATAATCTTTCAAAAGCCGTGCATGCGGTTATAGGCAGATGGGAATTTGTTAATGTCCGGTTGTAGATAACTTGACACCAGATCCGAATTAAAATGCATCAACCGCGTGTGTAGCCGTGATGGTCTCTTTTCGGCGGAGTCCGGGAAGTGAATACGGTTTCTGTGTTATGTTTGATGTAAGTAGGAGTTCAGGATCACTTCTTGATCATTACTAGTTGACGACCGTTCTGCTTGCTCTCTTCTCGCTCTTATTTGCGTATATTAGCCACCATATATGCTTAGTCGTTGTTGCAGCCTCACCACTTTACCCCTTCCTTTCCCTTTAAGCTTTGCTAGTCTTGATACCCATGGTAATGGGATTGCTGAGTCCTCGTGGCTCACAGATTACTACAACAACAGTTGCAGGTACAGGTTATACGATGATCATGACGCGAGAGCGATGCTTGCTTGCGTTGAGTTCTTCTTCTGCTTCTTCTTCGATCAGGGGATAGGTTCTAGGTCAGCAGCCTGGGCTAGCAGGGTGGATGTCGTTTGAGTTTCTATTTGTGATTCATCCGTAGCCGGATGTTGCTCTTATGTATTGTGATGTTGTATTCGTGTGGCCTTGTATGCCTTATGTATGTATCCCCATATATTATGTAATGTTGATGTAATGATATCCACCTTGCAAAAGCGTTTCAATATGCGGGTCTATCCTTGGTGGGACCTTCGAGTTCCTTTTGGATAGGGTCGCATATTGGGTGTGACATGCCGCCACCCCTAGGGAGGGAACCCTAGATGGGGGCGCAGCCCCTCCCCTTCCCCTATATATACTTGAGGTGTTGGGGGCTGCAAAACACACGAGTTATTCTCTCCAAGGCGCAGCCCTACCTCTCTCCCTCCTCGTCTCTCGCAGTGCTTGGCGAAGCCCTGTAAGAGTGCCACACTCCTCCACCACCACCATGCCGTCGTGCTGCTACTGGACGGAGTCTTCCCCAACCTCTCCCTCTCCCCTTGCTGGATCAAGGCACGGGAGACGTCATCGGGCTGCACGTGTGTTGAACGCGGAGGCGCCGTTGTTCGGCGCTTAGATCAGAATCAACCACGATCTAAATCGCTACGAGTACGACTCCTTCATCCGCGTTCTTATAACGCTTCCGCTTAGCAATCTACAAGGGTATGTAGATGCACTCCCATTTCCCTTGTTGCTAGATTACTCCATAGATTGATCTTGGTGATGCGTAGAAAATTTTAAATTTCTGCTACGATCCCCAACAGTGGCATCATGAGTTAGGTCTATGCGTAGTTTCTATGCACTAGTAGAACACAAGTTGTTGTGGGCATTGATTTTGTTCAATATGCATACCGTTACTAGTCCAATCTTGTTTCGACGGTATTGTGGGATGAAGCGGCCCGGACCGACCTTACACGTACACTTACATGAGACAGGTTCCACCGATTGACATGCACTTGTTGCATAAGGTGGCTAGCGGGTGCCAGTCTCTCCCACTTTAGTCGGATCGGATTCGATGAAAAGGATCCTTATGAAGGGAAAATAGCAATTGGCATATCACGTTGTCGTTTTTGCATAGGTAAGAAACGTTCTTACTAGAAACCCATAGCAGCCACGTAAAACACGCAAACAACAATTAGAGGATGTCTAACTTGTTTTTGCAGGGTATGCTATGTGATGTGATATGGCCAAACAGAATGTGATGAATGATATGTGATGTATGAGATTGATCATGTTCTTGTAATAGGAATCACGACTTGCATGTCGATGAGTGTGACAACCGGCAGGAGCCATAGGAGTTGTCTTAATTTATTGTATGACCTGCGTGTCATTGAACAACGCCATGTAATTACTTTACTTTATTGCTAAAACGTTAGACCTAGTAGTAGAAGTAATAGTTGGCGAGACAACTTCATGGAGACACGATGATGGAGATCATGATGATGGAGATCATGGTGTCATGCCGGTGACGATGATGATCATGGAGCCCCAAAGATGGAGATCAAAAGGAGCAAAATGATATTGGCCATATCATGTTACTTTTTGATTCCATGTGATGTTTATCATGTTTATGCATCTTATTTGCTTAGAACGACGGTAGTAAATAAGATGATACCTCATTAAAATTTCAAGAAAGTGTTCCCCCTAACTGTGCACCGTTGCGAAAGTTCGTTGTTTCGAAGCACCACGTGATGATCAGGTGTGATAGATTCTAACGTTCACATACAACGGGTGTAAGCCAGATTTACACACATGAAACACTTAGGTTGACTTGACGAGCCTAGCATGTACAGGCATGGCCTCGGAACACAAGAGACCGAAAGGTCGAGCATGAGTCGTATGGTAGATACGATCAACATGGAGATGTTCACCGATGATGACTAGTCCATCTCACGTGATGATCGGACATGGCCTAGTTGACTCGGATCATGTAATCACTTAGATGACTAGAGGGATGTCTATGTGAGTGGGAGTTCATAAGATCAACTTAATTATCCTGAACATAGTCAAAAGGTTTTTGCAAATTATGTCGTAGCTCGCGTTTTAGTTCTACTATTTTAGATATGTTCCTGGAGAAAATTTAGTCGAAAGTTGATAGTAGCAATTATGCGGACTGGGTCCGAAAACTGAGGATTGTCCTCATTGCTGCGTAGAAGGCTTATGTCCTTAATGCACCGCTTGGTGAGCTGAACCTCGAACGTTGTCTGTGGATGTTGCGAACATTTGACATACACGTTTTGATAACTACCTGATAGTTCAGTAATGTTAAACGATTTAGAATTGAGGCACCGAAGACAATTTTGAAACGTCGCGGAACATATGAGATGTTTCGAGGGCTGAAATTGGGATTTCAGGCTCGTGCCCACGTCAAGAGGTATAAGACCTCCGATGATTTTCTTAGCCTGCAAACTAAGGGAGAAAAGCTCAATCGTTGAGCTTGTGCTCAGATTGTCTGAGTACTACAATCACTTGAATCGAGTGGGAGTTGATCTTCCAGATGAGATAGTGATGTTTCTCCAAAGTCATTGCCACCAAGCTGTTAGAGCTTCGTGATGAACTATAACATATCAGGGATAGATATGATGATCCTTGAAATATTCGCGATGTTTGACACCGCGAAAGTAGAAATCAAGAAGGAGCATCAATTGTTGATGGTTAGTGAAACCACTAGTTTCAAGAAGGGCAAGGGCAAGAAGGGATACTTCATGAAACGGCAAATCAGCTGCTGCTCTAGTGAAGAAACCCAAGGTTGAACCCAAACCCGAGACTAAGTGCTTCTGCAATAAGGGGAACAATCACTGGAGCAGAATTACCCTAGATACTTGGTAGATAAGAAGGAAGGCAAGGTCGACAGAAGTATATTGAATATACATTATATTAATGTGTACTCTACTAGTACTCCTAGTAGCACCATGGTAATAGATACCAGTTCGGTTGCTAAGTGTTAGTAACTCGAAATAAAAGGCTATAGAATAAACGGAGACTAGCTAAAGGCGAGGTGACGATATGTGTTGGAAGTATTTCCAAGGTTGATGTGATCAAACATCGCACGCTCCCTCTACCATCGGGATTGGTGTTAAACCTAAATAATTGTCATTTGGTGGTTGCGTTGAGCATAGACATGAATGGATTATGTCTATTGCAATACAGTTATTCATTTAAGGAGAATAATGGTTACTCTGTTTATTTCAATAATACCTTCAATGGTCTTGCACCTAAAATGAATGGTTTATTGAATCTCGATCGTAGTGATATACATGTTCATACCAAAAGATATAAGATAGTAATGATAGTACCACCTACTTGTGGCACTGCCATGTAAGTCATATTGCTATAAAACACATGAAGAAGCTCCATGTTGATGGATCTTTGGACTCACTCGTTTTTGAAAAGATTGAGACATGCGAACCATGTCTATTGGTGTATACACATGAAGAAACTCCATGCAGATGGATCGTTTGGACTCACTTGATTTTGAATCACTTGAGACATGCAAATCATACCACATGGGCAAGATGACTGAAAAGCCTCGGTTTCAGTAAGATGGAACAGTCAGGACCCCGATCCTAAGTCACACCGATCTAGCATGTAACCCATCATATCACTTTGCGGCCTCACGCACGGTATTTCAACGGGTGCCACCTTACCTGGCCCGGGACCGTTTGCGTATTTTGGCTCATGTATATGATAGTGCCGCTAGCATCCATATGACAAAGAACCCGAGATGACGTGGCTAGTCGTAAACCCAAAGTGGCACAAACTTACAGGAACAGGCATCCATGACCCAGCATCGAACGTGTCGATCATCAGCGAGTGAATCCAGGCTGTAGCACTGGGCTAGCAGGACTCCGGTGAACCGGGCTGTAGCAGGCTAATAGGACTCCGATATTCATCGCGTGACATTTCCCCGAAGGGACAGACACAGGAACGAATAAGGACACATGCCGGCCAGCCTAAGTGTTCCGGAGCAGTAGCAAGCTACCATAGCTCAGTGGAAGCACTAGGAGACATTTCCCGGTAAGAGAGGCTACCAAGGATAAACAACTAGGTTGTCAGATCCCACACATACCAAGCATTTCAATAACATACACACAATATGCTCGATATGTGCAAATACAACATGGCATCACAACATGACTCTACAACTCAAGTATTTTATTCAATAGGCTCCGAGGAGCAAGATATTACAATCATGGGTCTCATGACCCAACATTCAGAGCAAACAAATCAAGCACAAGCGGAAGCTTAACATGTCTGAGTACAGACATCTAGAAATGAAAAAGGCTGAAAAGCCTGACTATCTACCAGATCCTGCTGAGGGCACAAGATCGTAGCTGAGGTAACAAGCTAAATGTCGAAGTCCACGCGGTACTACTAGCGAGACTGAAGTCTCTCTGCAAAAACATAAATTAAGCAACGTGAGTACAAATGTACCCAGCAAGACTTACATCAGAACTAACTACATATGCATCATTATCAACAAAGGGGGTGGTGGGGTTTAACTGCAGCAAGCCAGCTTTGACTCAGTGGCTAACCTGAACTATGACTACAAGTAACTCTTTTGAGGTGGCGCACACGAGTCCACATATTCACCATATCAATACACCACTATGGATTCGCTTCCGTCTCCCTACAAGAACGCCATCCATAGCACTCACGCTTATCTTGCGTATTTTAGAGTATCCACTTTCACTTGTCTATGAACTGTACAGGCAACCCAGAAGTCCTTTACCGCGGACACGGCTATTCGAATAGATCATATTAAACCTGCAGGGGTGTACTTCTTCACACACGCTCTCACCACTTACCGCTGTTTACACGACATGTACTCGGCAACCTTCAAGCGGAAGCCCAGCGAGGGTGTCGGCCACGACCTGACTAACCACACAAGTCTCTCATCCAGGTTTATCGCCTATTCGGGTTCCATCCGCAAGGAGATCCGGCCGGGGTATCGCTCACGGCCCCAAACGATGTGTGCAGGGTTCCCAAGCCCACCATCCGCCACTTGGTACACCGGGCCACTGTGCCTAGTCTGTCCCAAGCCCACCTGTACCGGGTGCCACTTGGTAGACTACTAACACTACCAACAAACACCAGAAACTAGTTGCGACTCCTGGACAGAGATCAAGTTGATTAATAAGCCGAGAGGGGCCGAGTTACCGGAACCCAATGTGTGGTGGTAGCTGTTCATGGATCACAAACATAGAACTCAATTTCTAAGGACGGCTACAATGAGACAACCCACCATGTACTCCTACATGGCCTCTCACCGCTACCTTTACCAACTCGTGTTCACACACTTAGCTCACACACAGTAGGACATGTTTACACACCTCCAATTCATCCCTGATGAATCAGACCTGACACAACTCTAAGCAATAGCAGGCATGACAAACAAGCATGAATGAGTAGGCACATCAGGGCTCAAACAACTCCTACTCATGCTAGTGGGTTTCATCTATTTACTGTGGCAATGACAGGTCATGCAGAGGACAAAGGGGTTCAACTACCGCAGCAAGTAACAGTTGTATCGTTGTTGTCCTAATGCAGTAAAATAGAGCAGGAGCAAGAGAGTGGGATTGTATCGGAATGAACAAGGGGGTTTTGCTTTCCTGGCACTTCTGAAGATGATATAACTCTTCATCGGTGTTATCGAACTCATCGTCAGAACCACGTCTACTGAGAGGGGACAAATACCGGCAAACAAGGAAGAACACAATCAATGCAATGCAGCAATATGATGCATGATCATGACATGGCAATATGTTGTGGTTTGAGCTAATGCAACTAGCAGCAAGTTAAATGAAGTTTATTTGAATCAAAGATTCAAATTCAAACTCCATATATGATGGTTTAAATGCCCTTTATATGATTTGTCCTAAACAGCAGCTATAAGTTGTTCTAACATGCATGAAAATGGTACAGATGGATAGATTGGATTTTTCTGATATTTTTCATATATAATTTATCTTATTTGGAGTTACAGATAATTTTCTATGAATTTAAGAAGTTTTAGCTATTTTCTGGAATTTCCTGAGTAAGAATAAATCCAGAAAAACCTATTACTGCATCAGCATTGCATCATGCTGACCTCAGCAGGTCAACAGGCGCCGTCCAGGTCAAACCTGACGTGTGGGGTCCACTGGTCAGTGACCAAGTGCTGTACAGTGTCAATGACAGGTGGGTCCGGCCAACGAACACGTCAGCACAGTCAATGTTGACGTGTGGGTCCAGGGTAATTAGATTAAACTTAATCTAGTTTAGTTAGCCAGTTAGTTAGGATGTGGGGCCCAGCTATCAGTTTCACTGGATGTTAATTAGTGGGGTCATCAGTGGCTAATGACGTGCCACATCACCGACCACCGGAGTTCGGCCGGCGGCGACCCGAAACGCGGCGGATGTTCGTCGGGGCTGCGCTACAGGCGGCGGCTGGGCAAGAGAAGGGCACAGGGAGGAGGCCCTCGCTCGCGCGCATCGAACGGAGCAGGTGGGAGGTCGCGGGGTGGTCGGAGCTCGCCGGAAGTGAGCTCGCGGCAGCGTCGGAGGTCGGGTGAGGGCGGGGTTGGCGCTGTGGTGCACGGGAGGGCAAGTTAGCATGTGCGTTATGCTCCTGGTGGCTTCCTGAGCGCGGTGACGCGCTCCTAATCGAGCTCAAGCGGCTGCAGGGACGGCGGCGACATGGCCGGCGGCAGGGGAAGCTCGGCCACGGCAGGGCTACGGCCTAGAGGGCGGGCGCGACCAGGGGAGAAGGGGGAGACGACGCGGGTGCTCACAGCGCGTCCGATGGCGTCGTCGGCGAGGTCGGGGCGGTCGGGTTGCTGCGAATCGACGACGACGACTGTCGGTGCAGAGGGCGAAGACAATGGCGATGGCGGCGCTGCGGGGCGCTCCGGCATCGTTTAGCTCGGCGGAGACGAAGAAGAGGTCGGGGCGGAGCTCTTGGGGACGGCAGAGGGGCAAGGGGGGGTGACTGTGGCCGTGTGGCAGCGAACGGCGGCTACAAGCACGTCGGCCATAGCGGGGGAGGACGAGGGAGAGATCCAGGGAGAGAGGGGAGAGGTGCAGGGGGTCGAGGGGGAGTGTGTGGTGACGTCTAGAGCGTACGGGCGTCGAGGGGGAGGGGCAGGCAGGTAGGGTGGTGGCGTGGCAAGCTCGGCGGCGTCGCGGTGTCCCTCCTCTGCCTACTGGCAGAGGTAGGCGATGACTGGCAGCGGCGCTGGGTTGGGCCGGCCAGGTGGGCTGGGCAGCTGCGCTACGACAGGTGAGGCCAGGTAAGTCTCCTTTCCACTGTTTTCTATTTTGTTTGTATTTTCTATTATTTCTGCAAGTTTGTGGCATTTCTAAAAATGCTTAGGCATCTTAAAAAACCACCGAACTGCTCGTGCCCACTGTATAGAGTATATACAACATGGAACATTTCAGTTTGAGATTATTTGGACATTTAAAATTATTATATAGCATTTAATTGTCCAAATTCAAATACGTAAGAATTAACTCCAAAATCCAGAAATGTCCTAGAAATGTGTGCATCATTTTTGGAAGAAGTTTTTACCCATTCCAAAATTGATGAACTTTTCTAAAGGCCATTTTGGGTAGATGGAAAAGATTTAATTTGACCCTAGTTGTATTTCATTTGCTACTAGGGTTTAACAGTCCCCATTTCAAGTTTAATTAAAACTTAGACATGATGCAACACAAGACGCTAGCGCTAAGCATTGCCGGAACTAGGGATGAGTTGTCACATCCCTAATTCTGGTCTGACCTATGCCAACTTCCATATGTGCATCATGTTTAAATTCAAGTGAAATTTGAATTGAGGAATTTTCAAAGCCTCAGAAAACCCCTAAAAATAACCAACATTTAAATCTCATAAAATGAGTCCAAGAAAATGTTCCTGTTATTCTGTGAAAATATTGGCATGAGGTGAAATTCAAACCAATATTTTTGGAGTCACAAAAATAATTTATTCGGGCCTTTGATTTAAATCAATAATATATTTGGGTTGGAATTATTTTTGTTATATATGAAATAATGTCCAAATGATCCTAAACTGAAATGTTCCATGTTGGGTTTATTCCATACAGTGAGCATGAGCAGTTTAGTGATTTTTGAAAGTGCCTGGGTATTTATAGAAAAGCCACAAACTTGCAGAAATAATAGAAAATAAAACAAAATAGAGAAACAGAGAGAGAGAGTTACCTGGGCCGGCCTACCTGTTCTGGCACTGTAGCGGCCCCGCTGCACCAGCCCAGCCCATCGTGGCAGAGCGGCTGTTTTCAACCTCTGCTAGTAGGCAGAGGCGAAGTCGCACGCGCACACGGGGAGGCCTCCACCTCCTGCTTCGCCGTGGCAGCCTCCCCGACATCCTCGCGACGCCACGGAGACACCCAGAGCCTCCCCTCGTTCTCCCCACTCCCTCTGGACCGCTCCCCCTCCTCTGGCTCCCTCTTCCCCTCTCTTCCCTGTGAGCCCCGAGAGCACGCCGTCGCCGTAGCCGTGGCCATAGGCCACCACCCGCCCAACCAGCACGGCGAAGAGCTCCACCACGACGCCGTGGAGCTACACACTGACGCATGCGACCATGGGAGCCCGGCAACGTCATCCCCAGCCTCATCTTCAACCTCTAGCCGCCGGTGACTTCGCAGTCGATTCGCGGGCTCCAGCACTTCCCCGACCTCGTCGTCGACTCTGCTAGTCCCTACGTGAGCCACTCTCCATTTTCCCCCTGGAATCCCCGTCGTTCCCCTCCCCTAGCTAGCTTCCCCACCTTGGCCGAGCTCCGGCCGCCGCCAAAGCTCGCCGTCGCCGCCGCTAAAGCCAGTCTCCGCACCTGCCGCATCCACCACTCGACGCGTCGCGTCGCCCTGAGTACGTAGAGCCCAAGCCCGCTTGCTCTCGTCGCCGGAGACGGCCAGACAGGGAGCGCCGCCGCGTCCCGCTTAGCACCGGCGACTAATCGTCGTTTAGATGACGTGGCGTCATTAGTTTAGAGTTAAGCATGGCTTAATTAGCCACTAATCACCGCCCCGTGCCACTGACAGCCGGGCCCCACCGTCTAACTAAACATGGTTTAGTTTTTGTTTAGATTAAATTAACCCCGCTGGTCCCACAGGTCAGTTTGACCTGGCCACGTCACCTGTTGACCCGACCCCACATATCAATGACACAAACAACACTGGGTCACTGACCAGTGGACCCCACTGGTCAGGTTTGACCCGGGTCAGCCCTGTTGACTATGCTGAGGTTAGCATGACGCCATGCTGACGCAATATTCCTTTTCTGGAATTAGTTTATTTTCTAAATAATCAAGGAAATTCCAGAAAATACACTAAACTTCTAAAATTCATAGAAAATCAACCGTAACTCCAAATGAAATAATTTATATATGAAAAATGATTAGAAAAATCCAATCTATCCATCTGTACCATTTTCAAAGAAAGAAACTTGTTAGAAGTAACAAATTTTGATGTGTGCAGTCCAATGAGTGCTGAGGCATGCAGTGGATATCGTTATGTTTTTACTTCACAGATGATTTGAGTAGATGTTGAGTATATTTACTTGATAAAATACAAGTCTGAATTATTGAAAGGTTCAAGTAATTTCAGAGTGAAGTTGAAGATCTTCGTGACAAGAGGATAAAATGTCTGCGATATGATCATAGAGATGAATATCTGAATCGCGAGTTTGGTACACAATTGAGACATTGTGGAAATTGTTTCACAACTAACACCGCTTGGAACACCATAGTGTGATTTTGTGTCCGAACATCATAGATGCACCCTATTGGATATGGGGCATACCATGATGTCTCTTATCGAATTACCACCATCGTTCATGGGTTAGGCATTAGAGACAACCGCATTCACTTTAAATAGGGCACCACGCAATTCCGTTGAGGCGACACTGTATGAACTATGGTTTGGAGAAACCTAAGCTGTCGTTCCTTAAAAGTTTGGGGCTGCGACGCTTATGTGAAAAAAGTTTCCAGGTTGATAAGCTGGAAACCCAAAGCGGATAAATGCATCTTCATAGGACACCCAAAAACAGTTGGGTATACCTCTTGTCTCAGTTCCGGAAGCAAAAGTGATTGTTTCTAGAAACGGGTCCTTTCTCGCGGAAAAGTTTCTCTCGAAAGAATTGAGTGGGAGGATGGTGGAGACTTGATAAGGTTATTGAACCATCACTTCAACTAGTGTGTAGCAGGGCACAGGAAGTTGTTCCTGTGGCGCCTACACCAATTTAAGTAGAATCTTATGATAGTGATCATGAAACTTCGGATCAAGTCACTACCAAACCTGGTAGGTCGACAAGGATGCGTACTACTTCAGAGTGGTACGGTAATCCTGTCTTGGAAGTCATGTTGCTAGACAACAATGAACCTACAGGCCATGGAGAAGCGATGGTGGGCCCGGATTCCAACGAATGGCTCGAGGCCATAAAATCCGAGAGAGGATCCATGTATGAAAACAAAGTGTAGACTTTGGAAGAACTACTTGATGGTCGTGAGGCTGTTGGGTACAGATGGATTTTAAAAGGAAGACGGACAATGATGGTAAGTATCACCATTAAGAAAGCTCGACTTGTCGTTAAGATGTTTTCCGACAAGTTCAAGGAGTTGACTACGATGAGACTTTCTCACTCATAGCGATGCTAAGAGTCTGTTGGAATTATATTAGCAATTACTGCATGATTTATGAAATCTTGCAGATAGGATGTCAAAACATTATTTCCTCGTTGATATTCTTGAGGAAAGGTTGTATGTGATACAACCAGAAGGTTTTGTCAATCCCGAAAGGTGCTAACAAGTATGCAAAGCTCTAGCAATCCTTCTAAGGATTGGAGTAAGCATCTCGGAATTGGAATATACACTTTGGTGAAGACGATCAAAGATTTTGGGCTTATACAAAGTTTATGAGAAACTTGTATTTCCAAAGAAGTGAGTGGGAGCACTATAGAATTTCTGATGAGTATATGTTGTTAACATATTGTTGATCAGAAATGTTATAGAATTTCTGGAAAGCATATAGGATTATTTGAAAAGTGTTTTTCAATGGAAAACCTGGATTAAGCTGCTTGAACATTAAGCATCAAGATCTATAAGGATAGATTAAAAGACGCTTAATAGTACTTTCAAATGAATAAATACCGTGACAAGATTTTGAAGGAGTTCAAAATAGATCGGCAAAGAAGGAGTTCTTGGCTGTGTTATGAGGTGTGAATATTGAGTAAGACTCAAGACATGACCACGGCAGAAGAGAGAGAAAGGACGAAGGTCATCCCCTATGCTTCAGACGTAGGCTCTATAGTATGTTATGTTGTGTACCGCACCTGAAGTGTGCCTTGCCATGAGTCAGTCAAGGGGTACAAGAGTGATCCAAGAATGAATACTTATCCTTAGTAACTAGTGGACTAAGGAATTTTCTCGATTATGGAGGTGGAAAAAGAGTTTGTCATAAAGGGTTACACCTATGCAAGCTTTAACACTAATCCGGATTATTTTGAGTAGTAAACCGGATACGTATAGTAGAACGGTTATTTGGAATAACTCCAAATAGAGCGTGGTAGCTGCATCTAGGAGATGACATAGAGATTGTCAAAACACACATGGATCTGAAAGGTTCAGATCTATTGACTAAGAACCTCTCTCACAAGCGAGATATGATCAAACCCCATGGGTGTTGATTCATTACAATCACATAGTGATGTGAACTAGATTATTGACTCTAGTGCAAGTGGGAGACAGTTGGAAATATGCCCTAGAGGCAATAATAAAATGGTTATTATTATATTTCCTTGTTTATGATAATTGTTTATTATCCATGCTAGAATTGTATTGATAGCAAACTCAGAAACATGTGTGGATACATAGACAACACCATGTCCCTAGTAAGCCTCTAGTTGACTAGCTCGTTGATCAATAGATGGTTACGGTTTCCTGAACATGGACATTCGATGTCGTTGATAACGGGATCACATCATTAGGAGAATGATGTGATGGACAAGACCCAATCCTAAGCCTAGCACAAGATCGTGTAGTTCGTATGCTAAAGCTTTTCTAAATGTCAAGTATCTTTTCCTTAGACCATGAGATGGTGCAACTCCCGGATACCATAGGAATGCTTTGGGTGTACCAAACGTCACAACGTAACTGGGTGGCTATAAAGGTACACTATGGGTATCTCCGAAAGTGTCTGTTGGGCTGGCACGAATCGAGACTGGGATTTGTCACTCCATGTGATGGAGAGGTATCTCTGGGCCCACTCAGTAGGACATCATCATAATGTGCACAATGTGATCAAGGAGTTGATCGCGGGATGATGTGTTACGGAACGAGTAAAGAGACTTGCTGGTAACGAGATTGAACAAGGTATCGGCATACCGACGATCGAATCTCGGGCAAGTACTATACCGGTAGACAAAGGGAATTGTATACGGGATAGATTGAATCCTTGACATCGTGGTTCATCCGATGAGATCATCGTGGAACATGTGAGAGCCAACATGGGTATCCAGATCCCGTTGTTGGTTATTGGCCGGAGAGTTGTCTCGGTCATGTCTACATGGTTCCCGAACCCGTAGGGTCTACACACTTAAGGTTCGATGATGCTAGGGTTATAGGGAATAGATATACGTGGTTACCAAATGTTGTTCGGAGTCCCAGATGAGATCCCGGACGTCACGAGGAGTTCCGGAATGGTCCGGAGGTAAAGATTTATATATGGGAAGTCCTGTTTTGGTCACCGGGAAGGTTTCGGGTGCTATCGGTAACGTACCGGGACCACCGGGAGGGTCCCGGGGGTCCACCAGGTGGGGCCACCGGCCCCAGAGGGCTGCATAGGACAAGTGTGGGAGGGGACCAGCCCCAGGTGGGCTGGTGTGCCCCCCCCCCCACCAAGGCTCAAGGCGCAGGGAGAGTGGGAGGGGGCAAACCCTAGGTCCAGATGGGCCTTAAGGCCCACCCTAGGGCGCCCCCCTCTCTTCCCCCCCTTGGCCGCACCCTAGATGGGTTTTGGGGGCTGCGGCCACCCCTAGGGAGGGAACCCTAGATGGGGGCGCATCCCCTCCCCTTCCCCTATATATACTTGAGATATCTTCCAAGTGATGATTTCTCCATTTGGTATCCTTTTCACTTGGCATTTTTTGTCTTTTGGTTTAGGGTTTTGAAAGTCTTGAGCATGCATGTTTACTTCATGTATTTCATTTGGCATGCTTTCTTTCTTTGACTCAATATATAGGGGAAACTCCACCTAGTCTCAATTTGGATGAGATGTGCATGAAATTCATTTTCATATCTATATGCACATATTTATGTGGAGTTTGTCCTATGTATTGGTGTTTCTAACTATTTGGTCCCGATAAGTTTGGGTACCGTTTAGTTTGTGTTGTTCTTCTAGGAACATTTGGAGATGCATTGGATGCTCGGCTCACTCACAAGGAAGGTGTTGTCACCATGTGCATATTGGAGTCAAGCTAGGATGATCAATGAACTACTATCTACCTTCAATTGGTATCTACTACATCCTTCCAATGATATATCGGTAACAAGTATCTATTCATGCTTTCTCCTCTTGCATTCAACCTTGTGTAGGTTGCATCTTGGCATGATTTTCATTTCATATCTTGTGATACTTGTTTCCTTTCTCAAAGCATCCCAACGATGATCTCTTGTTGCTAGTTGTGATGCCCTTGATGGATGTGTGTTTGGACTTCATTTATATACAATAAGACCATATCTAGCCAAGTGCTATGCTTTCAAGCAAATATCTTATTGGTATATTTATGACTTCCTTGTGGATATCTTGTTCCTTCGTGTTGTAACTATTTCGGGTGTACATTCTTCTTTGTAGATATATATATCATCATGATTTCGTCTACATAGAACCTTATACACTTGAGAGAAATTACATCTCTAGTTGATATCCTTTCTTTCACGTCCACCTTGTCTTTCTTATGTTATTTCTTTGGTGGCTCCGTGAAAGCTTTTGCCTTGAGTGTGTGTCCTCTATCCTTGCATCTTGATGCACTCTTGTGTGGTGAAGATTATTTTCCTCATGCTTATCGTTACGAGGCTTTTGCCATCTTAATTGGCATCCCTCATCTTGATGAGGCTTTTATCTTCTATCTTCACCACGGGTTGTCACAAGCACAAGTTCTTTATATGCTTATTAGTAAGCTTGTGAACCCATTTGCTAGTTGTGTGTGGGAATGACAGGCCTTGCACCGTGTGCCTCATTCTTTCAAGACTATGTTGATGCTTAATGCTCATCCTAATTTTAGTCTTCTCAAGTGCTTCGCCATGACTCACACACATCATTTTGGTTGAGCCCATTCTTAAGTTGCCTCTTTTACTTGTTGCTCAACCATGTGTTTGTTGCAAGTACTATGCTTTGTTTCCTATATGCTCACTTGCACTTGTTGTAAGTTTCCATTGATTTTGGGGGAGATATGATCCTATTTTGTGCACTTTGTATCCAAATACAAAAATTCTTGATGTGCACAAATCATGGGGAGCTTCTCTAGTTTCTTTAGAACACTGCTCCGCTCTTATCATAATATCCTTTATTCATGTGGCTCGTAGGATCATTGGCCTAGTTGGTTCAATTGGTATCTTTTGATAGCTTACTTCAATTGGTATCTTTTGATTGCTTGATTGCTTGTTTTCTCTCTTTGATTATGTCTTTGTGGCATATCTTCCTTTTGCAATCTTTGGGCATCAATATAGTTTGTCTTCCTCCAAGTATTTACCGTTGGATATGTGTATTGCATTCCACTCTCTTGTTGAGAAATACACAATTTATGGAGGAACACATTTTATATTGGCCTTCTAAGCTTTTAGCCCGTTTTGGCAATCGATGCCAATGGGGGAGAAGTTTCAGAGAGTTTTGTGGAGAAGTTTAGAGAGTTGTCTCCTCTTGCTTTGGTTTTGTTCCTTAGCATTTGCATCTCATTCGCATGCACTATTGGTTGTTGCATTGCATGGTGATGCATAATTCCTTGTATAAACTCTCTTGAAAGTGATTGTCATCAATTACCAAAATGGGGGAGATTGAAAGAACATGCGATGCCCCCATGTTTGGTTTTGGTAATTGATGACAATCTCTATGGACTAATGGTTGCCTTGAGTTATATTTGAAGGTTTTGTCCATAGGCTTTTCTTGAAGTCCATGTGTTGGTTTCAAGGAGTTTATGAGTTGACCAAGGTGCTATTAAGGAATTATCCAAAGATTGGTCATGTGAGTGTTGAGCTTATTGCAAGCATGTCTTGAAGAAGAAGATTATGTGATCATTCATGTTTACCTTCAAGACATCATCCAAATGAAGAGAGTTGGAAAGATTCAAGGTTGATCTAGCCTAAGTACAGAGAGTGATTCAAGTTGATCAACACACAAAGCGCACAAGTTGTACCGAGAGGGACCAAGTGTTCCCATGGTATGGTAAGCATTGTTCATTACGCTTTGTGTACTAACCCATGGTCTACGTGAGAGTTCTTTGTGGGGTTAGGTATGTTTCCATGGTCTTGCGTCAAGAGGAAGATCCCATACAACCCATGGAGGATGACATCAAGTG
The DNA here is from genome assembly GCF_018294505.1 of Triticum aestivum. NCBI lineage: Eukaryota > Viridiplantae > Streptophyta > Magnoliopsida > Poales > Poaceae > Triticum > Triticum aestivum. Next base: position 46,986,073 of record NC_057807.1, on the reverse strand, counting down.
GTGATCGTCATCAAGTTTGTTGTGTGCAAGTTCAAGTGGAGCAACACGAAGAGTGGCTCACCCATAATGGAGTATGGGGGAGCAATCAAGTTTGAATCTTGCCATCCATTGTGGTGTCAATGGACTTGTGAAGATGTGCCGAAGAGTCGCTCACCCATAGTGGACTATGGGGGAGCAATCATCTAGTCTTCATCGAGCCAACGCAATCAAGAAAGGTGGTCCAACTTGAGGGAGTCAAGATCGTCTTCATCTAGCTCAAGTGGACCATGTGCAAGGCAAAGGTTTGCCCTTGATAGGTTTTCTATTTTACCGGTCTCGTGGTGGTAGTTGGGAGACCGGGTTATAGGATCGTTTGCCGTACTATCAAGGGGGGCTCTCAAGTTGGTAGCTTGATCGTATCGTTAGTAGAGAGCTCAAACCATTGCATCCTTGCATCATGTTTCTTTGTTCTTGTTTGGTTCTCTTTGTGAGTCTTAGAGCTTATGGTCATCTTGATGACAAGCTTGAGTTCATCGAAAACGGAGTTCGCATGCGTCTTCTATGATGTTTTCGGTGTTGGAGGTTTTACCGGTCTTATCCAAGGAAGGGTTCTCACCATTTTCTTATGGGCCTTTTCTCATTTGCTTCTTATTGATATTTCTATCAAGATTGTGTTAGCCCTTGTTGCTAGCTTTCCAACAAACTTGGTTTCATCGAATTCGGAGCTCGTATGCGAAAGTTGTGGCTGTTTTGATATTGCCTGTTTTACATAGAGAGGTTGTACCGCCCCGTAGAGAGGTTGTACCGGTTGACCGGTACAACCGGTGTTTGGAGCGGTTGTACCGCTCCAGAATTGGTCCGGAGGTTGTACCGGCCATGTACCGCTCTACCACCGAACTAGTTTCTGTTTTGGAGCGGTTCTTGGGCGGTTGTTGACCGGTTTAACCGGTACTACCGGTTCCCCAGGCTGTTGTACCGCTTAGAGCTTTTCCCAGGTTGGTTTTTCCTCTGCTTTGGCCGGTTGTACCGGTTCGTGCACCGGTTGTACCGGTCCTACAGGTTTCTGCACCTAACGGGCAGATTCGTGGGGACCTATTTAAGGGGGTCTTCTTCCCCAATGGTTCCCCATCTCTTGAGCTCGTTTTTGCCCCCATTGTTGACCTTCTTCGAGCTTGCTAACTCTCAATCCCTCCATGGATTCTTGCTAGTTTTTGAGGGAAAAGAGAGAGGAGATCTAGATCCACATTTCCACCAATCACTTTCTCCTCTATGTGAGGGGAACCCCTTGGATCTAGTTCTTGGAGTTCTTGGTGTTCTCCTTCTTGTTCTTCCTCTCATTTTCCTCCCTAGCATTAGTTGCTTTGGTGGGATTTGAGAGAGAAGGACTTGGGCACTCCGTGTGCCCTTGCCATTGCATTTGGTGCATCGGTTTGAGTTCTTCACGGTGATACGTGGAAGTTACAAGTTGAGAAGCTTATTACTCTTGGGTGCTTGGTGCCCTTGAGCTTGTTCCTCTTGGGTGCTTGGGCGCCCTAGACGGTTGGTGGTGTTCGGAGCTCAATCATTGTGGTGTAAAGCTCCGGGCAAGCGTCGGGGTCTCCAATTAGGTTGTGGAGATCGCCCCGAGCAATTTGACGGGTACCGGTGACCGCCCCCAAGGGTTGCCAAAGTGTACGGGTTCGGTGACCGCCCCCAAGGGTTGCCATTTGTACGGGTTCGGTGACCGCCCTCAAGGGTCCCTTAGTGGAATCACGGCATCTTGCATTGTGCGAGGGCGTGAGGAGATTACGGTGGCCCTAGTGGCTTCTTGGGGAGCATTGTGCCTCCACACCGCTCCAAACGGAGATTAGCATCCGCAAGGGTGTGAACTTCGGGATACATCGTCGTCTCCGCGTGCCTCGGTTATCTCTTACCCGAGCCCTTTACTTATGCACTTTACTTTGTGATAGCCATATTGTTCTTTGTCATATATCTTGCTATCACATAGTTGCTTATCTTGCTTAGCATAAGTTGTTGGTGCACATAGGTGAGCCTAGTTGTTTTAGGTTTTGTGCTTGACAAATTAACCGCTAGGTTTATTCCGCATTTGTTCAAGCCTAAACCGTAATTATTTTAAAGCGCCTATTCACCCCCCCCCTCTAGGCGACATCCACGATCTTTCAATTGGTATCAGAGCCTCGTCTCTCTTTATTAGGCTTTACCGCCTAGAGAGTAAAGATGTCGACTAGGGGATTAGGATTCTCTGACACTCTTAGTTTCGATGGCACAAATTTTGATGTTTGGGTAATTCGCATGCTTAATCTCTTTAGGGTCATGGACCCAAATTTAGAGCGAATTGTAGATATGGGTGTTTCTCCTCCAAAGGATCCCCAAAGATTATCTTTAGAGGATGAGAAAAACTCTTATCTCAATGCTCAAGCTTCTAATGTGCTTTTCGATGCTTTGAGCAATGTAGTTATATTTCAACTCATGCCGTTCCGAGATGCTCATGAGTTGTGGACGAAGCTTCAAGATAAATATGGTGTGTCCAAGATTTGTGGGGATGATTGTTCTCCCTCCACCTCCGGTCGTATAGTCTTCTCAACTTCTTCTACTTCACCTACATGTGGTTTGCCACAAGGTAATGATATGGTGAGTAGTGTTGGTCATTGCAATGATGATAGTATGCTTATTGTGGATGATCCTTCATCACTATATTATTGCAATGCTCCTTCTTTGGGCTTTAACACTTCGAGCACTCCAAATGTTTCACATGCTTGTGTTGATAGTCCTTGCATATCATGTAGAAATTGCTTGACTAAATCTCATGATGATATGCTTGCTATGTCTTGTTGCCATGATAAAAATGCATCTATTTCCTCGAATTGTTGTGCTAACAATGTAGAGGAAACCGAACACTCCATGGAACAAGATGTGGTGTTTAATGGTGCCTCAAGGGATCCTACATCATCATCTATTGCTTTTTGCCTTATGGCTAAGGCGTCAAAGGTATCTCCTACTTTGTACCCCAATATGTCTCTTGATGATGATGTTGATGCTAATGATGATGAGGATAATGATGAAGAGAATGATAATGTTGCCTCCTTAAAAACTAAGGGGGAAATGATTTTTAAAGCTCTTCATAAAAATAAAATTGCTCGTTCCAACTTCATGGAAATAATGTCCATTGCCATTGATGGCAAGAAATACATTGAGGAGTTGGAATCTCATCTAGAGGAGCATGAGGCCACCATTGATAAAATGGAAGGTCATGGGCGTGATTACGCTAATGAGATTGCGGACCTCTCTCAAGCTCTTGAACTTGAACAAACCACCAAGGAATCTCTTGAGGAGACTTTTGCTCTAGAATTGTCTAAGTGAAGGAATCTACTGATAGAGCTCTTAAGGTGGCCAATGTTTTGAAACTAAAAATGCTAAGCTTGAAGTTGCTCATGCTAGACTCCTTGAGGATTTTGAGCACCTCGAAAATGGCTCAAGGGTCATCAAGGGTGAGCTCATCAAACTCACCGAGTCTCATGCTCAACTTGAAGCTTCTTATTTAAAAGAGCTTGCCAAGTTGCCTTCTCCTCTTGTTGTTAATGATGATGCTTGTGCTACTAATTCTATTACTTGTGAAGCATCCATTTTGAAGGAGAATGTTGAGCTACGGGCTCAACTTGAGGTGCTATCTTGCAATTATGGGAAATTGGAAGAAAGTCATGAAAAGCTCTCAAGCTCTCATGATGATCTTCTAGTATCCCATAGTGTGCTAAAGATAGCTCATGAGGCCATGATTGCTAAGGTAACATCTAGTGAGCCTCATGTGGATACTAGCACTACTTCTAGTCAAAATAGTATATTGCCATGTGCTAGTCCTTGTAATTCATCTACTCACAATGTTGGTACATCTTGTGATGAATTGCTTTCCTTGCCTTGTTGCTCTAACGATGAAGCTTATACTTCCTCTAGTACTTGTGTTGAGACTAACCATGTAGAGGAAATCAAAGAGCTCAAGGCCCAAGTCACTTCTTTGAAGAAAGACTTGGAAAAGTGTCATGAAGGGAAGGCCACACTCAACAATATCTTGAGTGTGCAAAAATCCCCCAATGACAAAGGTGGACTTGGATTCAACTCCAACAAGAAGAAGAAGTCCAAGTTGAACAAGAAGAAGGGCCAAGAACAAGTCAAGAATTCGGCCAAGATTGTTTGCTTCAAGTGCAAAGTTGAAGGGCATCATGTTAGATCTTGCCCATTGAAGAAGAAGGCCATTAGTGTCAAGCAACAAGGGAAGAGGGCACAAGTTCAATCTCATGCTCAACATCAAGTTGAAGAAAGGCCTCTTCCCAAGAAGACTCAAGTTAATGCTTCTCAAATTGAGAAATCAAGTGAGAAGAAAGTGAAGAGTAGACGTTGCTACTTATGTCGTGAGAAAGGTCACGTCGCTTCTTCATGCACTAGTGGTAACTTATCCAACCCAATTATTATTGATGATATCTATTCTCTTGGTAAGGATAAGGTTGGCAATGTGTTTGCCAAGTTTGTTGGTACTCAAAGTGGTGTCAAGCAAAGAACCATTTGGGTAGCCAAACCTATTGTGACTAACCTCTTAGGACCCAACTTGGTTGGGGACCAACAAGCTCAAACTTGATCAATAGGTGTTGTTGGAGGGCATTGGAGACTTGGCTACATTATGAAGAATTAAGGGGACTTCATCATTCTCTTTGTCTCAAGCCAAGTCAATTGGATTATCAAGTTTCTATCTTATATCCAATGTGCCTCCTTGCGGTAACTTGTACTTAAATTGTTTACCTTGAAAGTTACTTGCCCCCTTGCATGTTTTGGTTTTGTTCCTTGCATGTGTTTGTATATGTTGCGCTTCCAACTTGCTTATCTTGAGCAATCAAGTATGTGTGTGTTGGTTTGCACATCATGTACGTGTGCGTCGTGCGTTGAGCCTTTTTGCTTCCTGTTTGTATCCTAGTTGGCTCGTGTGAGAGATCAATGGAACATCCCATTTTGGGGGAGTGATGTGCTTTGTGCACCTCACAATCCTATAAATGTGTGTACATGAGGAATACCATCTAGTATTGATATTACAAGATTATCTAGTCGCTAGGTGGTATATCTCTCATGAGAAATTCAAATTCTAAAATTCCATTGATTATCTCGTGTTGGATCCTCTTATTGCCTCTTGTTTAGTTCTTATTGGTATCACATTATGGGGGAGTAATATGCTAAGTGCATATTACAAGCCTAGAAAATGTGTACATTTGAGATATTGTCACCTAGAATTGATATTGTAAATTATCTTGTTCCTAGGTGGCATGTTAGCTCTACAAGTTGCAATTTGCTTGTGTGTGGTGTGAAGATGATGTTGGATATCCTTGCTATCTACCACCGGGAATTCTTTCCATCTACTTCTTGTCTTTTGACAATTGGTAGTCACTTATGTGTGGTAGAATTTAATTGATCATCTTTACATTGGCTTTTGTTTATTTGCCTTTTCTCTTGCCAAGGTTTGTGTTAACTCCCGTTGTCTTCCATACCACTTGTGGATCTTGTTTATTTCTTGTTCTTGTCTAGTGTTTTCTAGATATAGTGAAAGCAGTGATCCCACCTTGTGCATTTTGTATTCAAATACAAATCCTATATAATGCACAACTCGTGGGGGAGCTATTCTATTTTCTTCACTCTTCTTGTGATCCTTATCAAGTGTGTTTTGGTGGAAGGCAAGCCATTTCTTTTTGGTACTTTGTGCCATCATGAAACTTTGTTGAGAGCTTGGTATGTTTGGAACCATCCTCTCTTTGGGAGTTTGACATCTTTAGTTTAGTGTGTATCAATGGATATCTCATTCCTTGATGTATCTTTAATGATATCTTCCAAGTGATGATTTCTCCATTTGGTATCCTTTTCACTTGGCATTTATTTGTCTTTTGGTTTCGGGTTTTGAAAGTCTTGAGCATGCATGTTTACTTCATGTATTTCATTTGGCATGCTTTCTTTCTTTGACTCAATATATAGGGGAAACTCCACCTAGTCTCAATTTGGATGAGATGTGCATGAAATTCATTTTCATATCTATATGCACATATTTATGTGGAGTTTGTCCTATGTATTGGTGTTTCTAACTATTTGGTCCCGATGAGTTTGGGTACCGTTTAGTTTGTGTTGTTCTTCTAGGAACATTTGGAGATGCATTGGATGCTCGGCTCACTCACAAGGAAGGTGTTGTCACCATGTGCATATTGGAGTCAAGCTAGGATGATCAATGAACTACTATCTACCTTCAATTGGTATCTACTACATCCTTCCAATGATATCTCGGTAACAAGTATCTATTCATGCTTTCTCCTCTTGCATTCAACCTTGTGTAGGTTGCATCTTGGCATGATTTTCATTTCATATCTTGTGATACTTGTTTCCTTCTCAAAGCATCCCAACGATGATCTCTTGTTGCTAGTTGTGATGCCCTTGATGGATGTGTGTTTGGACTTCATTTATATACAATAAGACCATATCTAGCCAAGTGCTATGCTTTCAAGCAAATATCTTATTGGTATATTTATGACTTCCTTGTGGATATCTTGTTCCTTCGTGTTGTAACTATTTCGGGTGTACATTCTTCTTTGTAGATATATATATCATCATGATTTCGTCTACATAGAACCTTATACACTTGAGAGAAATTACATCTCTAGTTGATATCCTTTCTTTCACGTCCACCTTGTCTTTCTTATGTTATTTCTTTGGTGGCTCCGTGAAAGCTTTTGCCTTGAGTGTGTGTCCTCTATCCTTGCATCTTGATGCACTCTTGTGTGGTGAAGATTATTTTCCTCATGCTTATCGTTACGAGGCTTTTGCCATCTTAATTGGCATCCCTCATCTTGATGAGGCTTTTATCTTCTATCTTCACCACGGGTTGTCACAAGCACAAGTTCTTTATATGCTTATTAGTAAGCTTGTGAACCCATTTGCTAGTTGTGTGTGGGAATGACAGGCCTTGCACCGTGTGCCTCATTCTTTCAAGACTATGTTGATGCTTAATGCTCATCCTAATTTTAGTCTTCTCAAGTGCTTCGCCATGACTCACACACATCATTTTGGTTGAGCCCATTCTTAAGTTGCCTCTTTTACTTGTTGCTCAACCATGTGTTTGTTGCAAGTACTATGCTTTGTTTCCTATATGCTCACTTGCACTTGTTGTAAGTTTCTATTGATTTTGGGGGAGCTATGATCCTATTTTGTGCACTTTGTATCCAATACAAAAATTCTTATTGTGCACAAATCATGGGGAGCTTCTCTAGTTTCTTTAGAACACTCCTCCGCTCTTATCATAATATCCTTATTCATGTGGCTCGTAGGATCATTGGCCTAGTTGGTTCAATTGATATCTTTGATAGCTTGCTTCAATTGGTATCTTTTGATTGCTTGATTGCTTGTTTCTCTCTTTGTTATGTCTTTGTGGCATATCTTCTTTTGCAATCTTTGGGCCTCAATATAGTTTGTCTTCCTCCAAGTATTTACCGTTGGATATGTGTATTGCATTCCACTCTCTTGTTGAGAAATACACAATTTATGGAGGAACACATTTTATATTGGCCTTCTAAGCTTTTAGCCCGTTTTGGCAATCGGTGCCAATGGGGGAGAAGTTTCGGAGAGTTTTGTGGAGAAGTTTAGAGAGTTGTCTCCTCTTGCTTTGGTTTTGTTTTTTAGCATTTGCATCTCATTCGCATGCACTATTGGTTGTTGCATTGCATGGTGATGCATAATTCCTTGTATAAACTCTCTTGAAAGTGATTTTCATCAATTACCAAAATGGGGGAGATTGAAAGAACATGCGATGCCCCCATGTTTGGTTTTGGTAATTGATGACAATCTCTATGGACTAATGGTTGCCTTGAGTTATATTTGAAGGTTTTGTCCATAGGCTTTTCTTGAAGTCCATGTGTTGGTTTCTAGGAGTTTATGAGTTGACCAAGGTGCTATTAAGGAATTATCCAAAGATTGGTCATGTGAGTGTTGAGCTTATTGCAAGCATGTCTTGAAAAAGAAGATTATGTGATCATTCATGTTTACCTTCAAGACATCATCCAAATGAAGAGAGTTGGAAAGATTCAAGGTTGATCTAGCCTAAGTACAGAGAGTGATTGAAGTTGATCAACACACAAAGCGCACAAGTTGTACCGAGAGGGACCAAGTGTTCCCATGGTATGGTAAGCATTGTTCATTACGCTTTGTGTACTAACCCATGGTCTACGTGAGAGTTCTTTGTGGGGTTAGGTATGTTTCCATGGTCTTGCGTCAAGAGGAAGATCCCATACAACCCATGGAGGATGACATCAAGTGGTGATCGCCATCAAGTTTGTTGTGTGCAAGTTCAAGTGGAGCAACACGAAGAGTGGCTCACCCATAATGGAGTATGGGGGAGCAATCAAGTTTGAATCTTGCCATCCATTGTGGTGTCAATGGACTTGTGAAGATGTGCCGAAGAGTCGCTCACCCATAGTGGACTATGGGGGAGCAATCATCTAGTCTTCATCGAGCCAACGCAATCAAGAAAGGTGGTCCAACTTGAGGGAGTCAAGACCGTCTTCATCTATCTCAAGTGGACCATGTGCAAGGCAAAGGTTTGCCCTTGATAGGTTTTCTATTTTACCGGTCTCGTGGTGGTAGTTGGGAGACCGGGTTATAGGATCGTTTGTCGTACTATCAAGGGGGGCTCTCAAGTTGGTAGCTTGATCGTATCGTTAGTAGAGAGCTCAAACCATTGCATCCTTGCATCATGTTTCTTTGTTCTTGTTTGGTTCTCTTTGTGAGTCTTAGAGCTTATGGTCATCTTGATGACAAGCTTGAGTTTATCGAAAACGGAGTTCGCATGCGTCTTCTATGATGTTTTCGGTGTTGGAGGTTTTACCGATCTTATCCAAGGAAGGGTTCTCACCATTTTCTTGTGGGCCTTTTCTCATTTTCTTCTTATTGATATTTTTATCAAGATTGTGTTAGCCCTTGTTGCTAGATTTCCAACAAACTTGGTTTCATCGAATTCAGAGCTCGTATGCAAAAGTTGTGGCTGTTTTGATATTGTGTGTTTTACATAGAGAGGTTGTACCGCCCCGTAGAGAGGTTGTACCGGTTGACCGGTACAACCGGTGTTTGGAGCGGTTGTACCGCTCTAGAATTGGTCCGGAGGTTGTACCGGCCATGTACCGCTCTACCACCGAACTAGTTTCTGTTTTGGAGCGGTTCTTGGGCGGTTGTTGACCGGTTTAACCGGTTTAACCGGTACTACCGGTTCCCCAGGCTGTTGTACCGCTTAGAGCTTTTCCCAGGTTGGTTTTTCCTCTGCTTTGGCCGGTTGTACCGGTTCTTGCATCGGTTGTACTGGTCCTACAGGTTTCTGCACCTAACGGGCAGATTCGTGGGGACCTATTTAAGGGGGTCTTCTTCCCCAATGGTTCCCCATCTCTTGAGCTCGTTTTTGCCCCCATTGTTGACCTTCTTCGAGCTTGCTAACTCTCAATCCCTCCATGGATTCTTGCTAGTTTTTGAGGGAAAAGAGAGAGGAGATCTAGATCCACATTTCCACCAATCACTTTCTCCTCTATGTGAGGGGAACCCCTTGGATCTAGTTCTTGGAGTTCTTGGTGTTCTCCTTCTTGTTCTTCCTCTCATTTTCCTCCCTAGCATTAGTTGCTTTGGTGGGATTTTGAGAGAGAAGGACTTGGGCACTCCGTGTGCCCTTGCCATTGCATTTGGTGCATCGGTTTGAGTTCTCCACGGTGACACGTGGAAGTTACAAGTTGAGAAGCTTTTTACTCTTGGGTGCTTGGTGCCCTTGAGCTTGTTCATCTTGGGTGCTTGGGCGCCCTAGACGGTTGGTGGTGTTCGGAGCTCAATCTTTGTGGTGTAAAGCTCCGGGCAAGCGTCGGGGTCTCCAATTAGGTTGTGGAGATCGCCCCGAGCAATTTGACGGGTACCAGTGACCGCCCCCAAGGGTTGCCAAAGTGTACGGGTTCGATGACCGCCCCCAAGGGTTGCCATTTGTACGGGTTCGGTGACCGCCCTCAAGGGTCCCTTAGTGGAATCACGGCATCTTGCATTGTGCGAGGGCGTGAGGAGATTACGGTGGCCCTAGTGGCTTCTTGGGGAGCATTGTGCCTCCACACCGCTCCAAACGGAGATTAGCATCCGCAAGGGTGTGAACTTCGGGATACATCGTCGTCTCCGCGTGCCTCGGTTATCTCTTACCCGAGCCCTTTACTTATGCACTTTACTTTGTGATAGCCATATTGTTCTTTGTCATATATCTTGATATCGCATAGTTACTTATCTTGCTTAGCATAAGTTGTTGGTGCACATAGGTGAGCCTAGTTGTTTTAGGTTTTGTGCTTGACAAATTAACCGCTAGGTTTATTCCGCATTTGTTCAAGCCTAAACCGTAATTATTTTAAAGCGCCTATTCACCCCCCCCCCTCTAGGCGACATCCACGATCTTTCAGCTGCTACTGGACAGAGTCTTCCCCAACCTCTCCCTCTCCCCTTGCTAGATCAAGGCACGTGAGACGTCATCGGGATGCACGTGTGTTGAACGCGGAGGCACCATTGTTCGGCGCTTAGATTGGAATCAACCGCGATCTGAATCGCTACGAGTACGACTCCTTCATCCGCGTTCTTGTAACGCTTCCTCTTAGCGATCTACAAGGGTATGTAGATGCACTCCCCTTTCCCTCGTTGCTAGATTACTCCATAGATTGATCTTGGTGATGCGTAGAAAATTTTAAATTTCTGCTACGATCCCCAATAGAATTGTTCATTCCTCTCAAGAAAATGATGATGAAACATAGCTTCTTTATCCAAATAAATAGGAGGTATTATCATATCTCTTTCTCATGGGACTATACAAGATAATTAGCCACACGGGTTGCATAAATTCCTCCAAAGAAATCTCCCTTTCTACTATTATTCTGCAACCTACGTGCAACTATTGCCCCCAAGTTATAACCTTTATAACCTAACACAGAACTCTTGAGGACACACAGATTAGGGACACACATGTGACATGCTTCATCCTTACCGTTAATACATCTACCTATGAAGAGAGCAAAATAATGTATAGCAGGAAAATGAATGCTCCCTATGGTAGCTTGTGATATGTCCCTAGATTCTCCCACCGTAATACTAGCAAGAAAATCTCTAAATTCATATTTGTGAGGATTATTAATATTACCCCACTGCGTTGCAAGCAGTTGTGAAATCCTCTAAATCCATGGTATAAGATGTATCATAAATATCAAATATAACACTAGGAGAATTACGCGCACAATTATATTTGAACCTCCGCACAAAAGAATCAGTCAATTGATGATATTGCGGACACTTATCTTGTAAGAAGTCCTTCAGCTCAGCATTACGCACATACGCGTCAAATTCCTCCTTGAAGCCTGCTCTGACCATAAAATCATCGGATGGCCACTCACAAGCTCGTACATTCGCGTCCCTCGGCAATTCAACATCTTGCTCACGCATAGCAATCCTTGGCCCTTTCTTTGCCGAGGAACCACCTTGGTACATTCTTCTAAGCATAATTCTTTTTCTGAAATAAATCTGAAATTTTAGTAACTTCCAAATAAAAGTGAACAAAACTAAACAAGATTGATAGCAACTACTCCTACAAGTGCCTAGAGCCTATATCATGCATTAGAATTGCTTTGGACCTCATAAATTTAACATGTAAGCTCAAGAACATGGTCACCTATGCAGCAAAAATTTGTAATGAATAAAGCACTAGAACAAAAACTAATTGGACCAATGGAGGAGTCACATACCAAACAACAATCTCCCAAAGCAGTTTTGTGAATGGAGCTTTGAGCAAGGAGATCGAAAATCGCAGCAAAACGAGCTAGAACTCGTGCTTGAGCTGGATGGGGATTTTTTGGGTAGAAGATGAAGTGTGTGGGTGCTGGCATAAGTGGCGGGGGCCACCAGGGGCCCACGAGATAGGGGGGCGCACCCTATAGGGGGGGCGCCTTCCTCTCTCGTGACCTGGTGCTTGCCCCTCCTGCAGTGATTTCAGTGCCTAAAATCCTCAAATATTCCAGAAAAATCATACTAAATTTGCAGGGCATTTGGAGCACTTTTATTTTCGAACTATTTTTTAATGCACGGATAAATCAGAAAACAGACAGATAATACTATTTTTCTTTATTTATTCTAAATAACAGAAAGTAAAAGGAGGGTACAGAAGGTTGTGCCTTCTAGTTTCATCCATCTCATGATCATCAAAATTAATCCACTAACAAGGTTGATCAAGTCTTGTTAACAAACTCATTCCGAATAGCACGGAACTGGAGATATTTGGAATAACACTAAGTTACCTCAACGGGGATATGAAAATCCCCAACAATAAGAATATCATACTTTTTCTTGACAGTAGGGAGAGAAAATTCAAAACCTCCAAAAATAATAGTTGGAACTTTTTCAATAGAATTGATGCTATGAACTTGAGATTGTTTCCTCGGAAAGTGTACTGTATGCTCATTACCATTAACATGAAAAGTGACATTGCCTTTGTTGCAATCAATAACAGCCCATGCAGTATTAAGAAAAGGTCTACCAAGGATAATAGACATACTATCGTCCTCGGGAATATCAAGAATAACAAAGTCCGTTAAGATAGTGACATTTGCAACCACAATAGGCACATCCTCACAAATGCCGACAGGTATAGTAGTTGATTTATCAGCCATTTGCAAAGATATTTCAGTAGGTGTCAACTTATTCAATTCAAGTCTACGATATAAAGAGAGAGGCATAAAACTAACGCCGGCTCCAAGATCACATAAAGCAGTTCTAACATAATTTCTTTTAATGGAGCATGGTATAGTTGGGACACCCGGATCTCCAAGTTTCTTTGGTATTCCACCCTTAAAAGTGTAATTAGCAAGCATGGTGGAAATTTCAGCTTCTGGTATCTTTCTTTTGTTTGTAATGATATCCTTCATATACTTAGCATAAGGATTTACTTTCAGCATATCAGTTAAGCGCATACGTAAGAAAATAGGTCTAATCATTTCAGCAAAGCGCTCAAAATCCTCATCATCCTTTGACTTGGATGGTTTAGGAGGAAAGGGCATGGGTTTCTGAACCCATGGTTCTCTTTCTTTACCGTGCTTCCTAGCAACAAAATCTTTCTTATCATAACGTTGATTCTTTGATTGTGGGTTATCAAGATCAACAGCAGGTTCAATCTCTACATCATTGTTTTTGCTAGGTTGAGCATCAACATGAACATTATCATTAACATTATCACTAGGTTCATGTTCATCACCTGATTGAGTTTCAGCATCGGAAATAGAAATATCATTGGGATTATCAGGTGTGTCTACAGTGGGTTCACTAGAAGCATGCAAAGTCTTGTCTTTTTCTTTTTCTTCTTTTTAGAAGAACTAGGTGCCTCTAAATTATTTCTCTGAGAATCTTGCTCGATTCTCTTAGGGTGGCCTTCAGGATACAAAGGTTCCTGAGTCATTCTACTAGTTCTAGTAGCCACTCTAACAGCAAAGTCATTTTTATTATTTAATTCCTCAAGCAAATCATTTTGAGCTTTAAGTACTTGCTCAGCTTGAGTAGCAACCATAGAAGCATATTTGCTAACGAGGTAAAGTTCATCTTTAACTCTAGCCAGATTATCACTTACACGTCCTATCTCAAAAGCATTATTCTTTAACTCTCTACCAACATAAGCATTAAAACTTTCTTGTATAGACATAAAGTCATCAAATTCATCTAAGCATGGGCTATGAAATTTAGTAAAGGGGATTTCAACTTTATCATATCTATAGAGAGAATTTACCTTTACTACCTGTGTCGGGTTATCAAGACAATATGGTTCTTCAACAGGTGGTATATTAAGACCATGTATTTCTTCAATAGGTGGTAAATTCTTAACATCTTCAGCTTTAATACCTTTTTATTTCATTGATTTCTTTGCCTCTTGCATATCTTCAGGACTGAGAAATAAAACACCTCTCTTCTTTGGAGTGGGTTTAGGAATAGGCTCAGGAATTGGCTCAATTGGTTCAGGAATTAGCTCAGGAAGAGTCCAATTATTTTCATTAGTCAACATATTATTCAATAATATTTCAGCTTCGTTGACTGTTCTTTTCCTGAAAACACAACCAGCACAACTATCCAAGTAGTCCTTGGAAGCATCGGTTAGTCCATTATAAAATATATCAAGTATTTCATTTTTCTTAAGAGGATGATCAGGCAAATCATTAAGTAACCGGAGAAGCCTCCCCCAAGCTTGTGGGAGACTCTCTTCTTTGATTTGCACAAAATTATATATTTCCTGCAAGGCAGCTTGTTTCTTATGAGCAGGGAAATCTTTAGCAGAGAAGTAATAAATCATATCCTGGGGACTACGCACACAACCAGGAGCAAGAGAATTATACCAAGTCTTAGCATCACCCTTTAACGAGAACAGAAATATCTTAAGGATATAAAAATAGCGAGACTTCTCATCATTAGTAAACAGGGTAGCTATATCATTCAACTTGGTAAGATGTGCCACAACAGTTTCAGATTCAACTAAAGTAATAATTTCAGGATCAACAGAGAATTCATAATCCTTATCAGTAACACAGATAGGTGAAGTAGCAAAAGTAGGGTCGGGTTTCATTCTAGCATTAAGAGACTGTTGCTTCCATTTAGCTAATAATTTCTTAAGATCATTTCTATCATTGCAAGCAAAGATTTCCCTAGCAACTTCTTCATTCATAACATAACCCTTAGAAACAACAGGCAAAACATAATCATTGGGAGAACTTTCATCATCACTATCATCAATAATAGCACCTTCAATATTTTCATTCCCCCTAACTCTAGCAAGTTGTTCATCAAGAAATTCACCTAATGGAAAAGTAGTATCACGCACAGAAGTAGTTTCATCATGCATAGCAGAAGTGGCATCATCAATAACATGCGACATATCAGAATTCATAGCAGTAGCAGGTTTAGGTGTCGCAAGCCTACTAATAACGGAAGGAGAATCTAGTGCAGAGCTAGATGGCAGTTCCTTACCTCCCCTCGTAGTTGAGGGCAAAATCTTGGTTTTAGCGTCTTTCAAGTTCTTCATAGTGATCAACAGATATAAATCCCAAGTGACTCAGAGAATAGAGCTATGCTCCCCAGCAACGGCGCCAGAAATTAGTCTTGATAACCCACAAGTGTAGGGGATGGCAACAACTTTCGAGCGTGAAGTACAACCCAAATTTATTGATTCGACACAAGGGGAGCCAAAGAATATTCTTGAGTATTAGTAGTTGAGTTGTCAATTCAACCACACCTGGATAACTTAGTATCTGCAACAAAGTATTTAGTAGCAAAAGTGGTATGATAATAAAGGTAACAGTAGCAAAAGTAAAGATAAATGTTTTTGGGTTTTTGTAGCAGTTGTAACAGTAGCAACGGAATAGTAAATAAGAGAAGAACAATATATGAAAAGCTCATAGGCAATGGATCAGTGATGGATAATTATGCCGGATGTGATTCCTCATCTAATAGTTATAACATAGGGTGACACAGAACTAGCTCCAATTCATCAATGTAATGTAGGCATGTATTCCATAAATAGTCATACGTGCTTATGGAAAAGAACTTGCATGGCATCTTTTGTCCTACCCTCCCGTGGCAGCGGGGTCCTAGTGGAAACTAAGGGATATTAAGGCCTCCTTTTAATAGAGAACCAGACCAAAGCATTAACACATAGTGAATACATGAAATCCTCAAACTACGGTCATCACCAAGAAGTATCCCGATTATTGTCATTTCGGGGTTGTCGGATCATAACACATAATAGGTGACTATAGACTTGCAAGATAGGATCAAGAACACACATATATTCATGAAAACATAATAGGTTCAGATCTGAAATCATGGCACTCGGGCCCTAGTGACAAGCATTAAGCATAGCAAAGTCATAGCAACATCAATCTCAGAACATAGTGGATACTAGGGATCAAACCCTAACAAAACTAACTTGATTACATGGTAAATCTCATCCAACCCATCACCGTCCAGCAAGCCTACGATGGAATTACTCACGCACAACGGTGAGCATCATGAAATTGGTGATGGAGAATGGTTGATGATGACGACAGCGACGAATCCCCCTCTCCGAAGCCCCGAACGGACTCCAGATCAGCCCTCCCGAGAGAGATTAGGGCTTGGCGGCTCCGTGTCGTAAAACGCGATGAAACTTTCTCTCTGATTTTTTCTCCCCGAGACGGAATATATGGAGTTGGAGTTGAGGTCGGTGGAGGTCCAGGGGGCCCACGAGATAGGGGATGCGCCCTAGGGAGCGGGGCGCACCCCCCTGTCTTGTGGACAGCCTGTGGGGCCCCTGGTGCATATCTTTCGCCCAGAAATTCTTATTAATTCCAAAAAGTGCCTCCGTGGATTTTCAGGACATTCCGAGAACTTTTCTTTTCTACACATAAAACAACATCATGGCAGTTCTGCTGAAAACAGCGTCAGTCCGGGTTAGTTTCATTCAAATCATGCAAGTTAGAGTCCAAAACAAGGGCAAAAGTGTTTGGAAAAGTAGATACGTTGGAGACGTATCACTTACTATACTATGGGATCACTTGATCCCTCTTGGTACATCTTGTACGCTTTGTGTGTTGATCAACTTGATTCACTCTTGACTTAGTCTTGATCAACCTTGTATCGTGTCTTCTACATGACCACTCTTTGGATAATTCCTTGAATAGCACATTGGTCAACATATAAACTCCTTGAAACCAACAAATGGACTTTAATAAAATCTTGTGGACAAATCCTTCAAATATAACTCAAGATAACCATTAGTCCATAGAGATTGTCATCAATTACCAAAACCAAACATGGGGGCACTGCATGTTCTTTCATCCGTAGAGGTCGCGGTCTCCAAAGGAGAAGTATCAAGTGGACGAACAAAGCTCTACCTCTCAAATGAGCTATCACAATGCTAACCCTGAAACACGAGGGAGAGGGAGTATATATAGTCTAGGGATGCAAAGAGATACATGGGCCTCGGGCCTTTACTATGCGCAGACAAATGGAGCCGGACGTCTGGGCGTCAGGCCGGATGTCTGGGCTTTCCTGAGGTGCCGGATGTTTGGGTGTTGGGGCTGGATATCTGGGCTAGCAGGGCCTAGCTTCTGTGATGGGCGCCGGATTTCTGGGCGTTGGGCCGGATGTCCGGGCATGTTGCCGGATGTCCGAGCTGACTTGGCCGATTCTGGTTGCTCTCTGGATAGGAGGAGCCAGATTTTCGGGCATCGGGCCGGATGTCTGGGCGGGGCCGGATGTTCGGTACTGGGCTGGATGTCCGGGCCCTTTAGCCTTGGCTGGTGGGCAGCTGTTGTGGTTGATGCTCCAGGGGCTTGGGGCTGGATGTCCGGGTCCTGTGGACTTCTCCGATTCCTTTCATCGTTCCTCTTCATCCGTGAACTTGGGGACTTGTCTGTCTTCACGTGCGTCTTCGAGAGGGCCTTCTTGGTACCTGATCATGCACAACATTCTGGACTTAGGTAGTAGCCATGTCTCGAGTGGATCATATGGAACATCACTAAGGACAAATGTCACCTCGGTCTCGAGAGCTCTAGCTCACTCGTGTCATTAGTCCTCTTGGCACTTGGTGAGATGATGGTATATCCATGGGAATGACCATAGGATGCTCCGTATCAACCATGCCCATGGGATAAAATGCATCGCTAAGGAGTTGGAGCTCCTGAAGTGTGAGTTACCGGACAAGTTTGCTGTGGGTTGCATTATTGCAAAACTCCCTCTTGGATGAAGGAACTTTGCTACTTCTCTCAAGCACTTGAGATGTGAATTCCCTGTTGAGGATGTCATTGATCATCTAAGTGTTGGGCAAAACTCAAGAGCAAAGGACTCACACGTGAAAGGGTCAGAGGGTTCTTCTAGCACTAATATGGTGCAGAAGAATTCCCACAAGTTCAAGGGAAAGAACTCTGTCCAGCAGAATACTACCTTTAAGAAGAAGGGTGAGAAGAAAGACAAAAAGAGAAATGGTTGCTTTATTTGTGGTTCAGAGGAACACTGGGCAAATAAGTGCCCAAACAAGTACAAGAAGCCAGGACAGGACTCTAAGTCTGTCAATGTCACTCTGAGCAACAATGATGCGGCATCTGGGAAAGTGCGGCTGGGCCTTTTCCTTTCTTTCTTTTATCCTGTTCAAAATAAATAGACACATCCAAGATGGAAAAGGCCATGTGTTCTGGAAAGGAACCTCTCAGAGATAAAAATATAACTGGAATCCTGGATTTATGCCCTATTTCAAAAAAAAATGTTTTGGACACTTTTAGAGATATAAAAATAATTCAAGTTTGAATTAAATTCAAAATTGAGCCTTTTTTGAACCCAACCAATTCAAGTCAAATTATCTAAAATTTGACAAAGAGGTCGAAGGCAAGGTGTAGGATATATAGGGAAAAGTTGAACATTATTTGAGGCAGGAAAAATGGCACTTGCAATAATGGGTGAAATTTGGTAGAAGGAAGAAGTGAAATGGTTTTGCGCTTGGTGAAAGGTATTGATGAAATAATGAAGATGCAAACAACCATAGGAGGAGGAGGGAAATATGGTGAGCAAAAAAACACATCAACATGAAGAATGCAATCCACATGGTGATCATGATGAATTGCAATAAAATGACACAAGGCATATCAAATCATATAGCATATAACAAAGTGAGATAACCATGGCAACAACAAGGATGCACAATGCAATACAACCAATGATGAACATGATGCAAGAAGAAACATATGACAATGGCTCTCATCATGATCATGGCAACAAACATGGTTTTATTGAAATGGTTGATAAATCGCATGCATTACATCCGAGTTGTTACACGAAACCCCTTTGTTCTATGACCAATAGCGGAACCGTGGACATATGTATCGGTCCCTATGATTACACGAATGATATATTAGAGTGAACCTTTGGTTATCATGTGATGTTCCGTTTGCTTCATGATACTTTACAAAATCCGGTGTGCATCGGTATCCTCCTGAGTCATAACCATGCCCACTATATCGTTGCTCCCGTTACCAGTTTTGTTCTTCTTTCTCGTTAATATGTTTCGGCATCCCTGTGACGTATTCAACTGTGTCTGGCTAGACGATGATGGATGCCGTTACACTGAGAGGACCCTAAGAATATCTCTCCATCATGAGAGGAGCAAATCCCACTCTTTAGCTATCCGGTCACTTGTCAAACTTTCCGGTGAGCCTGAAAGTTGTCGTCATGATCACCTTATTACAGATGACGTTTGAGCAATCCCAAAGCCCATCGTCTGGTAGGAGGTGACCGAGACACTCTCATCGTTCGAGGAACTAAAACACATGCTAACACTCTATGTTATAACAGATGATTTCAGGCGATATAATCACAAAGTATAACAGACAAGTTTGGGTCGATTCAATATGATCATTCTTCTAACATCATACCCTCAATGTTGTTTTAGGACTATGTTACACTTAACGATATCCTAAGATCCGGAAAACGGTGATCACCAACAAGTCTTGAGCCAGCCTTGGAGGCGAGACATATTGTTTACCATTTATCATTTGACATGTGCATATGAGTTTTCCACTGAATCGCATATTCCAGAATCATAATAGTTATAGCATGAAATATAAACTCCTAATTATAAATAATGAAAATATAATAATACAATACTATTGCCTGTAGGGTATATTTCCAACAATCTGCAAATGCACCCTCTATACGAGGCTTTGAAAATCGTAATAGCCACTCGTCACTTGTAGAGAGATCTAAAAACCGTTGAAGCAGCATCAGTTGCAAACCATCATCACCGGTTTAAAGGGTTGGAGAAGACGAACCATGCCACAGAACAATACAGAAGAAGATGCTGAAGTTGTCACACAAATATTCAACCAATAGCTCTCCTTGAAAGGCGCACCAATTGTCAAGATCTCAAGGGAAGCAATAGATCTGGTGACATAAACTTTTACAGTCTTCGTCGACGCACGATCGGACATTGTCGAGGTATGGAGAGATCCAATAGACCTTATTCCAACATGCCATCGCCGCCACCACCTCGTTAACGTTGTTGGGGAAACAAAAACCTAAGGGAAAGAAAACTAAACAGATGGGTCCTCATTCCTCTTGCCGCCGACTAGACCGTCAAACGGGAAAAATGAGGGGGCCAAAGGGGCAGCGTGTAGGGATCCTGTGGCGGCGGCTAGGGTTAGGAGTCTTTTCGTGCCTCCAAACACCCTCTTTGTGATTAGGGTTCTATTCCAGGTAAAGCAATGATGAAAAGTTACATGAGCGGACATTAGGGTTTGTTGAAAAGATGGAGAGGTGGATCTATACTGTACTTATGTTTTGAAGAAAGCTCTTCCAAATTCTAAATTGGAAGTCATTCAAGATTCAAGTCCTAGACTTGACACTGATGTCCGCATTTTCCTGGATTTATCCTAGACCGCCCGGTGATGTGCGTCCAGTGAGAGGAGACTTTACGTCGATCACGAAGGCGTCTGTGACAAACTTCGTCATATGTACTGTGTTTAAAAAAAAGACGTCGATAGGTCCTGAACGTCAGGATCGAACAATTTTTGTGGCAATTTATAGTTTTATCATTTCCGAAAGAAAAAAAAGCTCTTCCACGTGTAAAAAAAAACTCTTCCAAATTTGAATTCATTCCACGTGTGGACAAACAAAATGAAAGGAATCACTCCCATTGGTCACGCGGGCCCACCAAACCAGCGGTCCCACATGTCATGCCCACACACCACACCCAAACCCAAGTCCAACCCAAGTCCTGACCCGGTGTATAAACCCCGACCACCAAACCCTAGCCTTCCCCCTCTTTGATGCTCTTCGTCCCGCGCCAGGTAGCACTCGCCTCCCTACCCTCCACCCCCGCCGCCGCCGCCGCCATGGCCAAGGAGGAGGCCAAGAAGGAGAAGAAGAGCAAGAGCAAGGGGGCCGCCGCCAAGGCCTCCCCCGCCCCCAACGCGCGGGTCCTGGCCGCCGTCGCCGCCTTCCTCGAGGCCAGCGGCCTCCCCCGCACGCTCGCCGCCCTCCAGTCCGAGGCCAACCTCGAGGTACGTCTCGCCACCTCTCTCTCCGATGCGCATCCGCGTGTATTGTCATTTCGGCGGACGATTATTACGTCGGGAGGCTGTGAATTGGCTGCTTCCAGGGAGATGCTTGGAGGTCGTCGCCGGTGAACCTGGAGGACGCGGTCTCCAAGTTGTTGGAATCAAGGTACCTCTGTCACGACTCACGAGAGAGTCTTCATTGTTGTTAAATTGCTTCTGTTGGTGAGCTATATGCTCCCCTGGAAACTGGGATTGCTGACTCTTAATGCAATTTTGGTTGTTGTGTGCAGCACTTCTTCTCCAGGAGCTGACATTGCTGCGGGCAATGAGCAAGGTAGCTGCATCTTTGTTTGTTACTATGAGTTGTCCTAGTTTGGTATAGACCGTGTATTCCCTTTTGATTGGTGCTCACCTGAATTTTTTGGTACCGAGAAAACAGATGATGCCGTAGCAGAAGAGAAAGGTGCGGGCAAGAAAAAGAAGAACAAGAAAGGCGGTGCTGAAGGTCATGAGTCGGAGGGTAAGCCAAGTGAGCCCTCTGCCCCTGAAAAGCCCAGCGAGAAGGCGGATGATGAGACGAAAGAAAAGAAACGGAAGAAGAAGAAGGATAGCTCATCAGCGGGGGATGATGGCGAGGCAAATGCAGTAGTGAAGACTGATGATCAGAAGGCTGATGGCAAGAAAAAGAAAAGCAAGAAACAGGAAAACGATGAGGATGTTGAAGCTAGGCTGGAAAAGGTGGAATTAGCAGTAAAAGCCAAGTTTGAGGCGGCGGGGAAACTCAAGGTTGATGACAAGAAATCTGGTGAGGATGAACCTAAGACTCAGAATGATGAGGCTAACGAGAACGATTTGAGTGATGGTGCTCCTCTGGACAAGGGGAAGAAAAAGAAGAAGAGTAAATCAACTTCGGAGACCTCAGATAAGACTGATGCAGGAACTGCACCTGCTGAGGCCGAGGTGAAATCTAATGGTGCCAGTGAAAATAGTGATGCTGTAGGAGAAGGGAAAGAAGTTAATGAGAAGAAAAGTAAAAAGAAGAAAAAGAAGTCAGGTTCTGAAGAAAATGTTCAGGTAGAAGATAAACAAGTTGCAGGGAAAGATCCCAAACCAGATGATGAAAACAAGACTGCGATGGACATTGAGAATGGAGAAGATGGAAAGGCTTCAGCTGATGATGCAGTTGTTAGCAAGAAAAGGAAACTGCAAGAAGTTGAAGGAAGCGAACCCCCTGCCAAAGAAGATATCACTGCCACCGAAGATGATGTGAAGGAGCCCAGCACTGCATCGAAATCAAATAAACGGCAGAAACTTTCTGAGGTATGATGTTTGCTGCCTCTCCAATTGCGTGTGATGTTTAATATCTCTCCAATTTCTTTGAGTATTGCTTGTTTGTCATGTCACAGTTAATCACCCTGACAGTTGAAAGTCTCAATCGTATTTTCTGGTAGCTTCTTACATTCTCTTACATGAAACCTTATTTAGCTTTCTTATATATTATGTAGTTAATTGTATCTATTAACATTATCATGCTAAGTCTGTACATATTTGTGTTATAATTTGTATATATATTGCTAATACCGAAAGTACTTATTATTGTTGTTGTTGTTCCTGTTATTATTATTATTATTATTATTGTTATTATTTTGTACTAAGAAATATGTTTCAGTTAGAAGCTACCAGTAAGTAAAAGTTCACTTCCCAAGAGGCTGATGTGACCACTGACCAGTGGTACTTACTATGATAATTTTCTAGGGCTTTTAGGATATGCTGACCTCTTAGTATTGATGTTCTGAAGATAAAGCTTGCATAAGCATTCTGAGAATTGGCAAGATCTTGATTATCCATGTCTTTGTTCATTCACTGCAGCCTAAAATTGCATTCCAACGGGTAAAGACTGAAGGTATTAAATTTGCTGATGAAAGACTACAAGATAATTCATATTGGGCCAAGGTACTTACTGTTGGAAGATATCTCTCTGAGGTTTATTGATCATAAGCTCATCGCAATTCGACCATTTCTCAATGATGCTAAACTTCCTTGGTTGATCTGTACTTATCTCCTCACAGGGTGGTGCCGACTCTGGGTACGGTGCAAAGGCACAGGAGATTCTTGGACAAGTTAGAGGAAGGTTGAAGACTTGCTCTTGTTTTCTTCGTCTTTTGCTGAACTCCATACTGCTGAACATGGTTTCATGATTGGTGTTCAATTTTTTTTTGCAGGGATTTTAGGCACGAGAAGACCAAGAAGAAGCGCGGAACCTACAAGGGCGGGTTCATTGATCTACAAACCCACTCGATTAAGTTTAACAATTCAGATGACGAGTAATCGCATCATTTGTGCAAGTCGTGCGACGTTTTCCATTCTTACCCTCGTTACTCGGTCAGTCTTGCTGAAAGGAAGAAGTGAAGGCATGCCTGCTTTGCAACGAAGAAGCAAAAACATTGAATTGTTGTATCCTGCCCTTTTTGTTATGCTGCATGCTCTGTTAAGTCATCAGAATTTTGTAATGGACTCAGTGAGACGTACCATTTTGGCTATGCCAATGGGAAATGAAATATTATTACATAGTAAGTATCGTTTTACTTGCTGCCGTGCCTCTAGCTGCACCTGTCCCTGGTTTGCTGCACTCTTTTACATCACAGAAATTGCAAAGCTGTCTTTTTTTTATTGAACTGAGGCTGTTTTCTTGAGAGAAAATATATTATATTTTTATTTTATATTTTGAAAGGGATAGGCGGATAGCAGGATATATTTTTTCAATCTAACAAAAGGGTATACTTTTTTTGAGCTTATAAGAGGATTTTTTTTAAAGAATTACAAGAGGATATAATTGAGCATCATGTATTAGCTGCATGAGCAACTAGGTCAGGCGTGATCAGTTGGATTTGGCATTTTGGCTATGCTAATGCGAAATGAAATATCTCCGTTCACTTTTATATTTCCAAGAGCGCCCAAAAGAGTGTGAAAAGACATTTCTACCCTGGTCAGTTTGAATTTCGAATCATGATCGCGATTGCCCCACGCGCTTCTTCCTTGCCTAGATGTTGCCAGAGGGGAGTGCATCTACTTGCAGTGCTCCCGTTGCCTCCTCCACCACCTCCCCCGGAGTAGCCGCTCCACCGTCGGTGCCCGCGTGGCCGCAACGGGTTACTGCGAGGCTGTGACGCAATTTGCCAGGCCTAAGCTGAGGCATTAGCCACACGAAGTGTGGTGGCTAAAACAAGCGCCACATCTTTGGCGAAAATTTCTACTGCCGAAGCTTCGTAAGGAACCAAACGCCTACCTAGCAAGTGTAGCGGCTAAAGCTGGCAACCAAACAGCCCCTGCGTCGCTCTCCCCCCTAGTACCGCCGCCCCTCCCCCTCCTGCTCGGCGGCGACTCCGATGTGCCGGGATCCACGACCACGTCCCTGATTAACCGTTAGTACTGACTGCGCCCTTTCTACTACTTGAAGAAAATGCAAAGCTCTCTGTCCCTGATTTACTGTTAGTACAGACTACTACTCTTTTATACAGTATCACAAAAAATGCGAAGCTATCTGTTTGAAGTGAGGTTATTAATTTTCAAAAATAAAACATTATTATTTTTTATATAATTTGAAAGGCAAAAGCAGGATTTGTCAGGATGGTTACTTAAGGATATTATGGAGCATCATGTATTAGCCTTTTTAGAACAACACCATGTATTACAGTATTAGCTTTTTTTAGCAGACATCATGTTTTTTTTGTTGAGAAACAACAGACATCCTGTAGAGAGCAACTAGTTGGCGAGCGCTCCTTAAGGAGCCTCCCAATGATAATTTAGGGTGGGCTGAGATCACGCCAAGTGGCGCGCTCTCTGCCGCCGCCACGTGTCGCGCTTTGGGTGCTCCCTCCGGTTTTTTTTATTTTTCCTTCCGTGTTTTCGGCTTTTTAGATGGGTTTTTCGGGGTTTTTCGACTTTTCAGTTTTCATCGGTCTTTTCTATCTTTTTGACAAAAATAATTGATAAAAAAAAGTTTGCGCAGAAAAACACATTTTCCTTTTTTTCTTTCATGAGAGGCACGACCGTGCCTCTCGGAAACAGAAAAAAATGTGCTTTTTCTTTTCTTTTTCTTTCGTGAGAGCCACGGTTTTGCTTCCCCAGAGACACACTCGGGCTCTCGAAAAAAAATGTTTTTCTTTTTTCTGTGAGAAGCACTGTTTTGCTTTCGCAAGAGGCACGACCGTGCCTCTCAAAAACAGGAAAAAAACGCGGTTTTTTCTTCCGTGAGAGGCACGACTTTGCTTCCGCGAGAGGCGCGGCCGTGCCTCTCGGAAACGAAAAAACACACGTTTTCTCCTTTATTTTCTTCCGCGAGAGGCATGGATTTGGTCCTCAGAAAGGGCAAAAAATGTGCTCCCGGTTCACGTCCTTTTTTTTGTCCGGTTTTTTTTGTGAAAAAAGTTCTTCCAAATCTATCAACATGGGATCTAGTTTTGAAGATCTCAACGCGAGGAATCCATCGGTGTCGAGATTTGGACGCACGGTTTTAGAGACAAACCGTTTTGAATAAACAGATCTACGAAAAAGGAAAAACTACAGTGTGTCACTTGTCGCAACCTGAAGAGGTGGGAGTGAATTTTTGAAAGGAATACTCCTCGATTAGTGATTCCGCATCATGTATATTATCTGCATGAGCAGCTGGGCCAGGCCACCAAGGCATCACAAGGTTGCTTGGGTGTACTAGGTGGGCTGGGCCTTGGGCCTAAGTTGGTCCTCCATTTGCTTAGCCCATTGCCCAGTACACAGCACGCGCACAGAGGGCCCAGTCCACACGTCACAAAGGGGTCAAAGCTGCAGTCCACAGAGACAGAGGGAGAAGGAAGCAGAAGCAGAGCTGATTGCTGTGAAGAGAGTGCCTGTTGTCTGTTGCCTGCCATGATGAGCACAGCAACATTGGAGCAAACTCCATGGCAATGATGGTGGTAATGATGATGGCTGCATCAGCATCCATCTGAGTGGCCTGTCTTTGAACAGCCTGACCCAGTTCAAATCCAGTCAAGATAAACTTGAGCTGCTGCCCTGCTGGTCCGGTCCAGTGCTCCACTCACTCACTCAATCCATGGCGGTCAAGATCCTCCCAGACCAAAGCCAGGCAGGAGGAGACGTGCCGCTGCAGCAACCTACTACCAGCACAGTAGCCATTGTAGGCTTGTAGCTAACAGTGGCCAGCACACACAACCTGTGACCTACCCTATGGAAACCTAAGGCAGGTCACCTCCAAGGTGCGTGCGTACATGTCTTGTATTGACATGCTGCACGTACTGTAGCCATGCCCATGCCTGGTCTGCCCCCTGGAAGAATTGCCTTCCCTTCCTTGCCTGTACAAATCACAATGCAGAGAAAGTTTTTCCTTTTGGATTTCATGCGGTTTCTCTCTCTCTCTATCTCCTGGTTTGGTGAAGCTCATCATGTCCAAGCATCAAAGGGGCTGAAAGACCAGAGAGCATTCACGCATCCTGATGAAGATGCTGTGCACATCCTGGCCCGTGAGTGCACCCATGTCTGTCTTTCCCCCTGTCAGGGATCTCCTTTGGGTTTCACAAAAGAAAGAAAGAGGTTTTTTTTTCTTCTCTCATCTGATTGGACCGATCCTATGCCTCCTCATCTACATACATATGCTGCTGTCAGTTCCATGCATATATCTATCTGAAACTCTGAATAATTACAAATATCCAATCTGAAAAAAACAATTCCACGTGATAGATGCGCGTGCAGCTGAAACTGCACACACCTTTTTTTTTTGTTTACCTTTTTTAGATGATTTTAATTTTTACCCGTGCCATTAAGGAATCGGGAGGTGCTGCAAGAAACAAAGAATCCATTCAAACTCCTCTGAAGAACTGTTTGCAACAATGCAGAGAAAGAAAAGAGGTGTGATGAGGAACCCATTCAAACTCTGAATAAATAACTGTTTGGTCATCTGGTCCGGTGACTTGTACCTCACAAAACTCTCAAGAACCGCTGCTGCTGGCCTGTACCTCACACATCACCATAACTGCCCGCATGCCACACAGTACAGCATGAGGAGGAGACGAGAGACTTCACCTGCTGCAAGCAAGCAAGCAAGACTGCTGACTGCTGCTACTATAGCTAGCTAGATTGAGTGGGGTTTCCAACATGTACGCACGTACGTACTACTACAAATGCAGACGTACACCTTTTGCAGATCTCTTTCCCTTGGATTGCAAGCAAGCCAAAGCCAGTGGTGACTGGTATGCCACAGGCCATTCGTCTGCTGATACTGTACAAAACTATGCCCCAAAAGTCATGATCGCCTCTGCTGCCATTCAAATGTGGGCATAAAAGGGCACACCTAACGTATTTAGGGCATGGGCACTTTGGAATGATTAGCGTTCTTAAAAGCATAGCACCCCAAGCTCTAAATGATTTACTAGTCCATGGTGCCATGGCAGAAGAAGAAGCATTATGTTGACTAGGAGCACTAGTGGGGGTACAGATGTCCTCCAATTTGAACCAAGCAGGTTTGGCGCCAAAGTCCATCTCAGGAGACAAATTGGAATTTCCCATGGCACCTACTGTTGAAACTTATCATCCTTGGGACGAGCACTCCAATTCACATGAATATTTCCAGGATGGTGACATCAAAGCGTTGGGCAATGTGACCTAAAAAAACCCAACAGATATTAACAAATGTAAGGGCTAAATAAACTACACTACATGGGTGAGGCTAACTAGAAGGAACAGGACAAGAAACCACAGGAGTGTGTCACCTTATATTAAAAAAATAGTCTGGTTAGTAACAGAAATGTGTTTGATGGACAGAGACTAATGTTGTGTGTTTTTTTAGGGAGACTGATAATGTTGTGTATGTGGGGGAGGACATGAGCTGATGGCCTTGCTAAACCCAAGAGGAAAAGGTGAGGCTAACCTGTGGTTTGTGTCCTCTTAGGAGGAGCAAATCAGTTAACAAAGCTGCCTTTGTGTGGGGGTTTGGGCTTTGGAGTCTTCTCCCCCTCGCTTTTCTTTGTGGCTTTATCTTTGAGGGTGTGCATGGGGGTCTGGTGATGGATAGGGTGGGCATGCAGTAGACTAGAGGGGATTTTAGTACAAACATATACAATAATTCAAATATTTCAAATATTTTACATGTCTCTTAGAAAATTTAAAATTGTGTGTAAATATCACCTCTTTGAGACTCCAAGTCAAGGATTTCAGCAAGCCAAATACCTCTGAAAATACAACAACTTAAGAACTGCTTTTGTGTCATCCAGTTGCAAGCCAATGCCATTTTCTCATTTGCACCGTCTTGGAAAATAAACCTTGATAGATAATTCGTACTACAATACGACGTAACCCCCTCGCGTCGCTCTTGCGAGCGACCGAGGGGGCGAACCCTAGCCGCCGGGGCTAGTCGGCCTCTTCCAGCTCCCTCCATTGCCGCCGCCCGTGTGCGCCGCCCAATCCGGTCGACGTAGGCAGCAGCGGGGATCTTTCTTCTCCTCGCTCAATGCCGTGGGAAGCGGGACGACGGCTTCGGCGATGGTGTCATGCGGATCCAAGGCACGGCGGCGCAGCGGCTCCCAGCGGCAGTGCGGGTGAAGATCGGTTGGGCGTGGCGTGGCGTTCGGCTGGACGTGGCTAGAAGATGAAGGTGGGGCTTGCCGGCGGCGGTGGCGGTGGCGGCGGCGGCTCCAGCCTGGATCCTGTCTTGGCGGTGGCGACGGCGATGGATGGCCCGGATCCGACCATGCTGGTCGCGGCGTCCCCTCTGCCGGGGATGACGGGCCAGGTGGTGGGTCCTTGTGGAGGAGGCGGTGGCGGCGGATCTTGTGATCCGTGTTCGGACTCGATACAGGACGCGCCTGGCGGCCGGAGCTTCCTCCGGCGTCGACAACGCTTGATGCGGGATCGCGGCGGTGGTTCTCATTGTGTGGGCGACGACAATGACTGGTGCAACGGTGGGTGCTCCCTGTAGCTCCCGGAATCGGGGGCGGTGGCCCCTCTTCATCAACGACGGCGGACTTCGGGGTCATGTGGGCGACTCGGAATCCGGATCTAGAGATGGTGGTGGCCTTCTAAGGCCGGTGGAGGTATGGGACGTCCCTTCCATCAACAGATCGGGTTCGATGCGGTTTGACATGTGACACATGTGTCTCTTTCATAGTTGTCAGGCGGTGCCTATCGTCGGCAGGTGAACCCACCGGTGGATGTGCTATCGGCGGATGCTATGCACGACGTCTTATACGGAGAGGTTAAGTCATGCCTGCTACCGGCAGGTGATGCATGGTGGCTCTGGTGGAGGTGTCAAGTTTAGCCTGTTGTTGTTAGATCGAAGGTGGTGCGACAGTAGCGGGAGGCGAAGGGTATGGGACATCTTTGTCTTTCATTGTCTTCTCCAGAGGTATCCAGCTATCGAGGTGTTGGTAGACGGATAAGGGCGGATGGTACAGACGGCTTCAACAACGATCTGATGCATTCCGGTGGAAACACAAGATCTCTGATCGGGCTATATTATCGCGCGCCTGTGTCGTGTCCTTGCTGAAGGTGGTGGATTGCAGCTTTGCTTCCGGGATGAGAATCCGAAGTTCAACCTTGTGGTGGACTCGCCATCATCGGCGCACGTGCGGCGATTCCTTCTTGAAGGCATAGCCTAAGAGTTGTGTATTTTTCGTCTATGTTATGTCTTGTATCATAGGGTTAGTGGTTTTCTGGGGGAGTTATAGTCGTGAGGTATACGGCTTGAGGGTTTGTTTTCCACTCTTTTTCCGGATCAATGATGTTCGGCTGCTGGATTTTGCATTATTAATAATATATGGTTGCGTGCATCGTCATGATGCAGAGGCCGGGGATTATCCTCTTTTTCAAAAACAATAATAATATTTCTAAATTTAACAAATAGAAGGATTTTTTTAATATGTGAATATGAATGTGAATGTGCAGAGAGCAGTACTTTTTAAACATAAATTAATCAAACGATTTTACACTGCCAATTCTATTGTTGATAAAAGATGTCGTTGGTAAGAGATAGGGTGGGCATGCGGTAGGCTAGAAGGGATTTTAGTACAGACATAATAAATAATTGAATTAATTCACATGTCTCTTAGAAAATTTGAAATGGTGTGTTCATAATATCTCCTTGAGACTCCAAGTCAAGGATTCCAGCAAGCCAAATATCTCTGAAAATACAGCA
The DNA here is from genome assembly GCF_018294505.1 of Triticum aestivum. NCBI lineage: Eukaryota > Viridiplantae > Streptophyta > Magnoliopsida > Poales > Poaceae > Triticum > Triticum aestivum. The sequence continues at coordinate 46,955,794 of NC_057807.1, read as the reverse complement.
ACTTAAGAAATGCTTTCATGTCATCCAGTTGCAAGCCAATGCCATTTTCTCCATTTGCATTGTCTTGGAAAAAAAAGTCAATAGATAATTTGTACTATAATATATTTCTGAATTTAGCAAATATAGGAATTTTTAAAATATTAACATCAATGTAAATGTGTAAAGAGTAGTATTTTGCGAGGATAAATTAGTCAGTGATTTTTACATCGCCAATTCAGATGGTGATAAAAAAAAGTATAAAAAACTAAGAGCAAGTCTAGCAGAGTTGCCATATGACCTCGATTGTCATAATAATTGTCAATACAGTGTTTTGGCCCAAAATGGCACTCTAGCAGAGTTCTCATAGCCTCATGGTCTTCATAATTTATGAAGCTCGCTAAAAAATGAGGTTGGAGCCATAATTTATGAAACTTGCTCAAAAATGAGCTTGCAGCCTCCATATTTGGAGGTTGTGGAGGTTCACTATAGAGCTCGCTCCAAAACCATCTGTTAACATGGGAGGAAAGTTTCAGCTTCTTCGTCCTCATGTTGCACGTGAGCGTTGAAGCAGCCTAACCTCCAACTCACCACCGGCAACAACCCCGACCTGACTCCTCGGCTTCCCATGGCAGCTCATCGGATGGTCGTCACGCGACATCATCTCTTGGCTTGCGTGTGAGCAAGCCGGGAGGAGCCATGTGAGCAGGCCGCCGCAACGATTCTTACCGGTTGACACACCCTTTGACCGCCCGCCAGCAGCCGCCTTTCACCCCCACCTGACTCCTTAATGGCGCGTGTGGCGGCCTATAAAAGGCCGGCGCCCCCCTCTCTATCGTTTAAATCCTCTCCTCGGCGCATCTCATCCTCATCTTGATGGCCTCCAATTCACCACCCGCTTTCTCATGAACGGTGCACCTTGAGGAGCTCTGCCTTGTCTTTAGTTTTGGGGATGAGGTGAAGGAGGAGCCGGATCCCCTCACAAAAGATTGGGCCAACTATGAGGTGGTGGCCAAAGAGGCATGCGACCAAAGGTGACGGAAAGGGATCGGCGAATTTGAGATCCCATGCCCGCCCTGCCACCAATATCAATGAATGGCCGGCCTGGGTCGACGCCACTAAGGGATGGCCGGGCTAGGACTTGATGCTTGAGGCACATTTATCGGCCATGGAGGCCCGCCTTCTATGTTAACCGTGTGGTGGTGGCGGTTGTTTGTGGCCGTGGCCGTGGAGGTGGTGATGGCCATGGCCGTGGTTGTGACATATGGGAGCTAGTTTGCATCCATCGGTAGCCACCTTCCTCCTCCCTAACTGTCTCCTTAATGGCGCGTGTGGCGGCATATAAAAGGCTGGCGCCATTCGCTCCGTCGTTTAAATCCTTTCTCCGACAGCTCTCATTCTCATCTCGATTGCCTCCAATCCACCACTCATTTTCTCGTCAATGGTGCACACGTAGGAGCTCCGCCTTGTCTTCAATTTTGGGGATGAGGTGGAGGAGGAGGAGCTGGATCCCCTCGTCAAAGATTGGGCCAATTATGAGGTGGCCAAAGAGGCGTGGCGGCAGAATGGGAGCGGCGAATTTGACATCCCGTGCCTGCCCTGCTGGGTCGATGTTGAATCCATACGGTTGAAATTTATAGGATTATTTTTCCTAAAAAATTGTTGCGTTGCATTTGAAAGGAAATTTTTTGCATCCACTTTCAATGTCATGCAAATAATTTTTTGTTTTTGCATGGTTCAATCGAACACACTGTCTAGGATTTGAGCGGGCATACTACCGCATTCCTCGTTTTCCTATCCCTGCGTGCTTTCTTGTCCCGCGAACAACAACAAAAAAGCTCTTAAGAACCAACAGAATTCAAATTGAATCGAAAATTCATAGTCCTAGTGTAGCGCAGCGTGCAGCCAGCTGCTGGGCGTGGCCGGACACGACGGTCGAGGCCGAAATGCTGCGACCCGACACGTACGTACCGAGATTGCCCGTGCGCACGTCGCGACCGATGACACAGGCTGCCGCAGAACTCACGCGGCGGCCAAGCCGCCGTTTCGTTCGTGCTGGAAGAACGACGAAGCTGGGCGAGGAGAAAAGAAGCGCAAAATAACATTAAAAATATGAAAGATCCGGCGCGTGTAGAAAGGAGCGACGGCACGTCCGTGCGTGCAAGTCTAGCTACGAGCTGCTGCGCGGTTCGGCGTGCACTGCTTCCCCCCACGCGCCATTGTCCCGACAGCGTCCGTCCGATCCGGCGACGTGTCGATCGCACGGCCCAGCGGCACGCGCTCCCCCTCCTCCCTCCTCCTCGTTGCCAAGCGCCGCGTGCCTTCCTCCCTCCCTCATCCGGCCTCCCTTCGTTTGCGCCCGCGCACTGGGTCGTCTGGTTTGTTTATTTTACCTCAAACGGACGCACCTAGACATGATGGGGTCACGCGCTAGAGTTGGCATCAGGGGATCGAGCTTGCGCTCACGTAATATCACAACACGATGCTTACTATCAATGTCCGGACTAAGCAACCGTATTCTCTCCATTTTTACAGTTATTTAAACATAGTGCCACACACAATATAAATTCAATAAAACATAGTGCTACACTTAATATAAATTTAAAACTTAGTGCCACACCACACTTAATACAAATTTAAAACTTAGTGCCACACTTACCATGGTTTTGAGGGATACTAGGAATAACACAAGTGTGATGTACTAAGTCACTGATCACCCAACTTGTGCCATACTTAGGGAGATAGCCATGCACCCTGCGGGGACAATGTATGTTCTTGCATACCATTGTCAAGTATTTCTGACTTGACACCTGAGTTCTGAAAACCCTTTGCGTGGACATTGCCCATTTAGTAATTGCATCCTTCAGAGCTTCCTTGTCGCGATGCATAGCACCCGTCGTAATGTTGTTTTGCTGATATTGCCGAGTAGAATCATGGCCATCGTTCACGGTCATTGCAGATGAGAAGTCATGTTTTCATGATGCAGGATTAGGCACCTCCTCCGCGTTCTCTTCTTCATCGGAATCATCACCATGACCACCATCCCCATGTGTATCTTCATCTTCTATCTGGTTTTGCATGTGCCCATCTACCTCATCAGCATCCGCCTCGCCATTGTGATAACCAACAACATTTCCTCCTTCTACCCGGCTACCTTGCCCTGATTCGTAACCATCATCTCTCATCCCTTCACCGCTCTGGCCAGGATCGTAACCACCCTCGCCTTCAGGTGCACGAACCTCCTTCACGACGGGAAGCACTAAGGCGACAGGATGGAATCCCCTGTTTTCGCAAGCTTGTAACCAACGCACCCACTGAGAGTACCGCTCTATTGGCCTCAAATGAAAGTAAACAAGTGAACTTGACCGGGTCCACTATGCATGAACACCGACGGTGTGTGTTTCAGTATTAAGCCCTAAACATCTTGTCAACCAATCTGTCAACTGACTAACAGACCATGTTTGCGGGGCAGTCAGTGGCACCTCTATGTACTGAAAATCACTTAGATCAGCTCCCATCTCATTCGTTCGGACAGTACCAGGACCGTAGTAAAAGACGAACTTCACTACATCAGTCATCTCTTGCTGGCCTAAAAAATTATTCAACATGAACAACTATTGAGCAGCATGACCAAACTACAAGTATCCGCACACCTAAAAAATTAACATCTAAATGTATTAGCGGACAAACTAAATAACCGCACACATTAATATTTCACATCTAAATATATTACCTAATACTATTGGACCAACTATAACCACCGAATATCCGCACACATATGCAAATATGACGGACAAAAAATTAGTTGAATCTTACCCCTGAAGCGTGCGAAGCAACTCCGATCGGTGGCCTTCAGTCACCGGAGCAGCACCACCACCACCACCACGCAGTCATCCAACACCACCACCACCACCACGGGCAGCACCGCAACCACCTCCACCGCCACCACGATGACTACGAGCTATCCCATCACGAGATCGAGGTTTCCCTTGTGTCGTGGTACTAAAGCTGACAGTAGAATGGGGGGTAGGTATGGAGAGGCAAGATCCTAGCTATGGAGGAGTTGTGCACACAAGAGATTTACGAGTTCAGGCCCTTCTCGAAAGAAGTAACAGCCCTACGTCTCGGAGCCCGGAGGCGGTCGACTGGATTATAAGTGTAAGAGTTACAGGGGTGCGAACCCTTTACACTGAGGAGGGGGGTGGCTTATATAGAGTTCGCCAGACCTCTCCGGTCCTCAGTTATGCAGGGTTTAAAGTACATTAAGACAGGGGGTTACTGGTAACGCCCACATAAAGTGCTATGAAGACTATTAAAGCTACTTAATGACAGATCGTTACGTGCTGCGTGACTTTAGGTCTCCTGGCCGTCGAGTGGTTAGCTTCATGGCCGAGTGGTTATCTTCATCGTCGAGTGTCCTTGAGTTCGTCGAGTGTAGTCCCTCTTGGTCGACTGGAAGGTAGCTTCTTCTAAAGATGTCCTTGGGTAGGGTATTTTAGACAGGTCCATGACCCTACCCTAGGTATATGACTTCATCATTAGCCCCCGAATGGATCGAGGTTTGAGTGAGGAAGGAGTTGATAATTTTTCCGACCTATTTTCCGTGTTCTGAGTATGTCATATTCTGGATCAATGACCTTTTTTAGCGATGGCATCAACTTTTCTTTCAGTCGCCTTGATCCATTCTGTTCCTATGTCGAGTGAACTTTTGGATTTGGTGGACTTCCTAACGACGGATCGTAAGGAATCTGCCGCCTGACAGGTTGATCTGCTGTTAGCGGATTTAGTGGGATCCGAATTTTGGGAAGCGCGCGAAGCGGAGAGGGCCGCGGTACTCGGATGGGATAAGGCGAAGACGCCTCGATTTCCGCACCAACTTTTTCGCCACGTATCACGCGCACGCCTGTTTCGGGATTTGACAGGACTGCCCGGGCCTACCCGTCAGCCACTCGGAAGTGTCCTTATATAAGGTGCCGGACGAGGGTTTTTGAACAAAGTGTCTCCATTCCCCTCTCCACTTTCCTCTACCTCGCCCGCTGCACCCGCTTTTTCCTCCGCCCATCCGCTCCTCGCACGCCTCGCCGGCGACGATGGTGAAGGGGAAGACGGCGGCCTTGGAGCGAGCGAAGAAGGCTACGGCAACAGTGAAAGCAAAGGGGAGAGCGCCCAGTCGGGGTGGATCTTCATCGCGGTCCCGCCTGCCGCAAGGTTGGGTCCAAGGAGATTGGATCCGCTCGACCATCACCCAGAAGGATCTCGACGATCTGGCCAATGAGGGACTGATCCCTCATGGGTCAGCAAGACTTCCGGGGACCGAGTGGCAACTGCAGCCGCTGGAGGGTGAGTGCGTTCTCTTAGCCACTCATGTAGATCGCGGGTTCTCTCTGCCACCGAATCTTTTCTTCCGAGGGTTTCTGAACTTCTTTGGGGCACAACTCCACCATTTCACTCCCAATTCCATTGCCTACCTCGTCGCTTCCGTGTCTCTGTGCGAAAACTTCCTGGGTTGTCGGCCGCACTGGGGTCTCTTTAAGCACATATTCACTTGTCGCTCTCAGACGGTGAAAAAGGCGAGTCCGGATGATGAGAGGACCAAGGTTATCCAGATGTGTGGGGGGCTTGGGATCCAAATGAGGAGTAAGAGTGCCTTTCCAGCCATGACCCTTCCCGAGTCGGTTAGAGGGTGGCAGTCGACCTGGTTCTACTGCCAAGACGAGGTGACGCTGGGGCAGTCGACTGGTCTCCCTCCGTTCTCCATGGACCTAGTGAACAAGCCATCTTCCCTAAAGGTACTTCCGGAAGAAAAGGCTCAGGTTAAAATGTTGGTGGAGCGTGTGGTTCAACTCATTCGTGACGGTGTCACTGGCATGGATCTTTTGGAGGTGTTTCTTCGACGGCGCATTCAGCCGCTCCAGTACCGAGGTCACCCGATGTGGTTGTACTCTGGTACCGAGGACACCACTCGGGTCCACCCAGAGGAGGTTGACGACGCCACACTGGAGAGGTGGATGACTGCCATCACGGGGAACAAAGATAACCCTCATGGGGCTAGGAGGATCCCACCACTCGACCAGTCTTATCAGCCAGACACGGTATGACCATTTACTCCTGGTGGTGCTCCTGTTTCATTCACTTTGTTTCATTGTCAATCGGTCGATTAACCTTTGTCTTGTCTCGTTGTTTGTCAGGCCACCACTGAGTTGTACTCGATGCCCAATGGGGCGCAGGCACCGACTGAGGAGGAGGAAGGAAGTGGAGGTGAAAGTCAAGAGGAGTGGGAATCGGATGGCGATGAGGTGATGAAGATGGTGATTCCGATGAGGAAGAGGAGGAGGAAGAGGAGGAGGAAGTCGCGCCTCCCCGTTCTGAAAGGAGATCCAAGCTTACTCATGACCCTGCAGTCGAACGTGGCAAGGGGACTGCGCCTGTCGTACAGTCGACCAAGCGTCCTCGGGCGACCTCTCCGGCACCGAATGAGAAAGCGCCGAAGCAATCTCGAGTGGCGCCGTCAAAGCCGACGAAGGCCTTGCCGAAGATGAAGATGGCGATTCCCACTATTACTGGGTAATGACGTAACTTGCGTCTTCTTGTTTCTCATGAATTTACTCTTGGTCGATTTGTTCGTTGACTGACTGACTTCTGGAACTGCAGTGCTGCGACTTCTGAGACCTCGACCAAACCTGAAGATCAAGAGATGGAGGATGCTGTTACTTCCAACCCTGGTATGACCTTTGTAGTTTCGTTTTCAGTCGACGGGATCTTCATTTTTAACTCCGAATCTTTTCTGTAGCTCCACCTAGTATCGTCATTAATCTTCCTAATGATGATGACGAGGAACCACTTGAGGCAGAGGAGGAATAGGAGAGCGTCTGCTGACCAGACAACTCAGGTCGTATCAGCACTTGAGATGTTGGTTGCGGAGGGGGACCATGTCACTCAGCCTACCGTATCCTTTGTGGTGCCGCTGACGAGTGCTCGCCCTTCATCGTCGAGTGCTGATCAGCCTTCACTTTTCTCTACCCACCACGTCCCAGAAGACCAAGCAAGCGCTGCTAGAGAAGCCATACGCCAGGCGGGGGTTATGATGGAGCAAGTGAAGGCGATCCGAGACGCCAGTCAAGCGGCTTATGACGCCAGTTCAGCCCTTCAGAGCAATGTTCAGGTTGGTCGATCACCGCCTGTTCTGTTAGGATATGATACCTGAAAACTTTTCTTTCTAAAAATCTTAGTATCTGTCGTACGCCCATTGGGTGTGTCAGTTGAATATCTGGATTGGTGGGGGCACGCTGAGTGCACCCACTGGGTGTAGTCCCCAAGGCTATGGTGGACTGCTGGCAGTCGACCATAGTCTTAATGCCTTGAACTTTTTCATTGCTTGTTTACTCGATCTGGTCGATTGGAATCGTAAACCGGTGGGGGCACGCTGAGTGCACCCACTGGGTGTAGTTCCCGAGACTGTGGTCGACTGCTGGCAGGCGACTACAGTCTGAAGAACACTCTTTTTTTTACCTGTGACTAACTGTTGGTGGTTAGCCTTTCTGTCTTTTTCGGTCGACTGATCGACTCTAGCTGATAGAACCAGTGGGGGCACGCTGAGTGCACCCACTGGGTGTAGTCCCCGAGACTACAGTTGAATGTTTAGATTCGGCTGTAGTCTTAGAAATACTACGCCTTTTCTCTTAGTCACTCGGAAGTGATCTATTTTTGATGTTTGTCGATTGATCCCTCGCAGAAATCTTGTGAGCTTGCAGCTCGTTATACTGAATTGGAGAACAAGCATATCCAGCTTGAGCTTGATCTGAAGCTTGTCCAAGAGAACTTCACGAAGGCGAAGGAGGAGGCAAAAGGTATGTTTGGTGAGAACCTCGACGACTGCCTTTGTTCCTTGATCGTTCCCGAGCTTGACCTTGCTGTTATTTCGCAGACAAACTAAGGGACTCTCTGAAAAAGAAGGATCTTGAACTCGCTGAGGCGCACAAAGCAGCTTCGGAAAAGACCAAACTTGCAGAAGAAAAGTTGGCTTCCGTCAGCAAACTTGAAGAGGAGAATACCAATCTGAAAGCTGCTCTCAACATGGCTAACAAGTATGCCAGTCGACTGAAGAGTGACAAGTTGGCCTTGAGTGATAAGGCTAGTGAGCTGGCTGGAAAGAAGAACGACTTGGAGATTTATCTGGGGGGCTCGCCAAGAAGTTGTTCCTCATGCTCGAAGGTAACCCCATATATCCGACTAGTTAACACTGACTTATTGTAGAAATGTTGACTTATCCTTGGATCGTATCCGCAGAATTCTGCCAAAGCTTTGAAGAGGAGACTAGTCGAGTGGAGACTGGCTTGGATCCTATCAACTCTCCTGTGAAGGATGAAGCCGCCATGAACGTGCTCCGACTCGAGTCCCGCGTTGCCGCTGTGGTCGACTATATTGCAAGGCTGAAGGTTGCAACGTCGCGCATCGACACGGTACTCTGGCCAAGAGAAACACTTCAGAACGACCTCGAGTCTCTGATGACTCGACTGAATGAAGTTCCAAGTCGAGTGCAAGAATGGAAGAAGTCTTCTGCCAGGTGCGGTGCTGACGTTGCTCTATCTCTGGTCCGTGTTCACTGCAAGGATGCGCGAGAGGACAAACTGGCAGCTCTCAAGGTGGCCAATACCAATAAGCATGACTTCCGATCCTTCATGGAGACCTTCATCGCTGCTGCCACTCGGATCGCTGATGGAATTGACCTGGACGAGTTCGTTGCGCCTTCCAGCCCTCCACAGGAGGGGTAAAAAACTTCTATGTTCGATGCTTTAAATTTGCCTCGGTATGCCGAGTGGTTTTTGTAACCGATAAACTTTAACGGGCTTAGAGCCTGAGCACTTCTGGTTCCGCAAGACGTTATCTGAACTTGGATTTGACGTTGAATACGTTTGCATCTGCCTCCAAATGAACATTGTCTTTCGCTTGGTCTACATGTTGTTGTTTGAAATGCCTTTTTGCAGGTAAGGATGAAGCACAGATTGCAATCGAATCGTGCTTCGTCATACTTAGGCGAGCACTGGGCTACAGCTAGGCCCCCGAGTGGGAGGTCTGCTCTCCACTCGGTAGGATTTTCAAAAACTTAGGCGAGCACTGGGCCGCAGCTAAGCCCCCGAGTGGGAGGTCTGCTCTCCACTCGGTAGGATTTTCAAAAACTTAGGCGAGCACTGGGCTACAGCTAAGCCCCCGAGTGGGAGGTCTGCTCTCCACTCGGTAGGATTTTCAAAAACTTAGGCGAGCACTGGGCTGCAGCTAAGCCCCCAAGTGGGAGGTCTGCTCTCCACTCGGTAGGATTTTCAAAAACTTAGGCGAGCACTGGGCTACAGCTAAGCCCCCGAGTGGGAGGTCTGTTCTCCACTCGGTAGGATTTTCATGGCGTACCTCTGGAGAAGGAGGTAACAGTCGACCTGCACCTCTCCCTCCTTGCGGGTTGCACGTTGTATTTGTGGTGTAGCTTGGAAGGAGAAGGTAGCAGTCGACCTGCACCTCGTCCTCCTTGCAGAGCGCATGTTGTATTTGTGGCGTAGCTTGGAAGGAGAGGGTAGCAGTCGACCTGCACCTCGTCCTCCTTGCAGAGCGCATGTTGTATTTGTGGCATAGCTTGGAAGGAGAGGGTAGCAGTCGACCTGCACCTCGTCCTCCTTGCAGAGCGCATGTTGTATTTGTGGCGTAGCTCGGAAGGAGAGGGTAGCGACCTGCACCTCATCCTCCTTGCGTAGCGCACGTTGTATTTGAACTTAGGCGAGCGCAATGCTGCAGCTAAGCCTCCGAGTGGGAGGTTGGCTCACCACTCGGTAGGATTTTTTTTAAACTCAGGCGAGTACTTGGACTGCAGCTAAGCCTCCGAGTGGAAGGCTGGCTTACCACTCGGTAGGATTTTGTTTAACTTAGGCGAGTACTTGGACTGCAGCTAAGCCTCCGAGTGGAAGGCTGGCTTACCACTCAGTAGGATTTTGTTTAACTTAGGCGAGTACTTGGACTGCAGCTAAGCCTCCGAGTGGAAGGCTGGCTTACCACCCGGTAGGATTTGTTTAACTTAGGCGAGTACTTGGACTGCAGCTAAGCCTCCAAGTGGAAGGCTAGCTTACCACTCGGAAAGATTTGTTTAAACTTAGGCGAAACGGATTCGCAGCTAAGCCCCCGAGTGGGAGGCTGGCTCACCACTCGGTAAGGATTTTTTTACAGACTTAGGCGAAACGGATTCGCAGCCAAGCCACCCACTGGGGGATTGCTTTATGCGGAAAAAGTAACGACAATTACTGGGAAAATTATAAAGCTCTTGTCTTTGATAAATAAACTACATAAGTACTTTTATTACAACTCATCCGAGTGAATACTTAAGTATAAAAGGGGCGGAGAAGCTCCGCGTTCCAAGCTCGGGGCTCGTCGATCTGGTGCTCGACATTGTAAAGACGGTATGCTCCATTGTGGAGAACCTTGGTGACGATGAAGGGGCCTTCCCAAAAAGGAGCGAGCTTGTGTGGTTTCTGCTGATCCACTCGGAGAACCAGATCTCCTTCCTGGAAGGCTCGACTCCTTACGTTTTTGGCGTGGAGGCGACGCAAGTCCTGTTGGTAAATGGTCGATCGGATCAAAGCCATATCCCTTTCTTCCTCTAGAAGGTCGACTGTGTCCTGCCGGGCTTGTTCTGCTTCAGACTCGGTGTAAAGCTCGACTCGGGGAGCGTTGTGAAGCAGGTCGCTTGGCAAGACCGCTTCAGCTCCGTAGACCAAGAAGAACGGAGTTCTCCCAGTCGACCGGTTAGGTGTGGTCCTTAACCCCCAAAGCATAGACGGAAGCTTGTCGACCCATGCACCAGCTGCATGCTTGAGATCACGCATCAAACGGGGTTTCAACCCTTTGAGAATCAAGCCATTTGCTCGTTCTGCCTGTCCATTCGATTGAGGATGAGCGACTGAAGCATAGTCGACTCGTGTGCCCTGAGATGTGCAAAACGCTCTGAATTCCTCGGCATCAAAGTTTGACCCGTTGTCAGTGATGATACTGTGTGGGACTCCGTATCTGAATATCAACTCTCTGATGAAGCTGACAGCAGTGCCAGCATCGAGGTTCTTGATGGGTTTAGCTTCAATCCACTTGGTGAACTTGTCGACTGCTACCAACACATGGGTGTACCCGCTTCTGCCTGTTCTCAGGGGTCCAACCATATCCAAACCCCATACAGCGAAGGGCCAGATGAGTGGTATGGTCTTTAAAGCCGAGGCGGGCTTGTGCGACATATTGGAGTAAAATTGACATCCCTCGCACTTGTCGACTATCTCCTTTGCCATTTCATTCGCTCTTGGCCAGTAAAATCCGGCTCGGTATGCTTTGGCTACAATGGTCCGAGAGGACGCATGATGGCCACAGGTCCCCGAGTGGATGTCGTCAAGGATTATTCGACCTTCTTCCGGCGTTATGCATTTCTGACCAACTCCAGTCGCGCTTTCTCTGTACAACTGTCCCCTTATCACGGTAAAGGCTTTAGATCGGCGGACGATCTGTCGAGCCTCTTCTTCATCCTCTGGGAGCTCTTTCCTTAAGATATACGCGATATACGGCACTGTCCAATCGGGAGTGATCACCAACACTTCCATGATCAGGTCGACCACTGCCGGAATTTCAACTACAGTCGGATCCGTGGCACTCTTAGGTTGCGGAGCTTCTTCGGTAAAAGGATCTTCTTTAACTGATGGAGTGTGGATATGCTCCAAGAACACGTCACTGGGAATAGCTTCTCTCTTGGAGCCTATCTTTGCCAAATCATCAGCCGCTTGATTCTTCAGTCGGGGTATATGATGGAGCTCTAACCCCTCAAATTTCTTCTCAAGCTTTCTCACTGCATTACAGTATCCAGTCATGGCTGGGCTTCTAACGTCCCACTCCTTCATCACCTGATTGACCACCAAATCTGAGTCGCCATAAACCATCAGGCGACGGACGCCGAGTGAAATGGCCATGCGCAACCCATATAAAAGCGCCTCGTATTCTGCTTCATTATTGGAGGAATCAAAGTGGATCTGGAGCACATATCTGAGCTTATCTCCTCGAGGGGAAACCAATACTACCCCAGCACCGGAACCATTTAACATTTTAGAGCCATCAAAGAACATGGTCCAATGCTCCGAGTGAACTTGAGTCGGCTGTTGTTGTTCAATCCACTCGGCAAGGAAATCTGCTATTGCTTGGGACTTAATGGCTTTCTTTGCCTCAAATTTGATATCAAGGGGAAGGAGTTCAATCGCCCATTTCGCCACTCGACCAGTTGCATCTCTGTTGTGCAGAATCTCTGACAGTGGGGCGTCGCTGACGACTGTAATGGAATGATCAGAGAAATAATGAGCAACCTTCTTTGTGGTCATGTAGATTCCATACACAAGCTTCTGATAGTGAGGGTATCTTTGCTTCGATGGGGTTAACACTTCGGAAAGATAATATACTGGGCGCTGAACTTTGAAGGCTTTCCCTTCTTCTTCCCGCTCGACCGTAAGTACTATACTGACGACTTGTCCTGTGGCTGCAATGTAAAGCAACAGAGGCTCTTTGCTGATTGGAGCAGCAAGCACCGGCTGGGTGGAGAGCAGAGCTTTTAGCTTGGCAAACGCTGCATCAGCTTCTAGAGTCCACTCGAACTTGTCTGACTTCTTCATCAGTCGGTAAAGAGGCAATGCCTTTTCACCGAGGCGAGAGATGAATCGACTTAATGCGGCCAAGCATCCAGTAAGCTTCTGGACATCGTGCACACTCATTCGGAGGATGGTGCCAACTTTTTCTGGGTTAGCATCGATTCCTCGCTCTAAAACGAGAAAACGGAGTAACTTTCCACTAGGAACTCCGAATGTGCATTTTGATGGATTAAGCTTGATATCATATCTCCTGAGATTGGCAAATGTTTCAGCGTGGTCAGTCAACAGGTCGGAACCCTTTCGTGACTTGACCACAATATCATCCATGTACGCTTCCACATTCCAACTGATCTGAGTGAGTAAACACTTTTGAATCATCCTCATGAACGTGGCTCCGGCATTCTTGAGGCCGAATGGCATGGTGACATAGCAGAAGCACCCGAATGGAGTGATGAAAGCTGTTTTGATCTCATCGGGTCCGTACAGACGGATCTGATGGTACCCGGAATAGGCGTCTAAAAAGACAATCTCTCACATCCCGCAGTCGAGTCGACAATTTGGTCGATGCGAGGGAGAGGAAAATGATCTTTCGGGCAGGCCCGATTGATATGTTTGAAATCAATGCACATGCGAAGTGACTTGTCCTTCTTGGGGACCATAACAACATTGGCGAGCCACTCAGAGTGGTAAATCTCTCGGATAAACTCCGCTGCTAGGAGCCGAGCTACCTCTTCGCCAATGGCCTTTCTCTTTTGGATGGCGGACCGTCCAAGATGCTCCTTCACAGGTTTCATCTTTGGGTCGACTCGTAGGCGGTGCTCAGCCAGCCCCCTGGGAACACCCGGCATGTCAGCAGGCTTCCATGCGAAGATGTTCTAGTTCTCACGGAGGAACTGGATGAGCGCTTCTTCCTATTTAGAGTCGAGTGTTGTGGAGATATGAGTCGGAGCAGCATTGGGGTCGGTCGGGTGGATATGAACCGGCTTGGTCTCACCATATGACTGGAACGCTGATTCGGTGGCAGGCTTCTTGGCTCGCAACAAATCACTCGGGTCTGCGGTTTTCTGATATTCCTGTAGTTCTACCACCGCCATCTGAGCATCAGCGATCTTCGAGCCTTTCTGAAAGCACTCTTCTACCTTTTTCCGATTGCCAGTTATGGTGATCACCCCTTTGGGACCAGGCATCTTCAACTTGAGGTATACGTAACATGGTCGAGCCATGAATCGAGCGTAGGCTGGTCTGCCTAAAATGGAGTGATAAGCGCTCTGGAAATCCACAACTTCAAATGTTAACTTTTCTTTGCGGAAATACTTCGAATCACCGAAGACCACATCGAGGGCTATTTGGCCGAGTGACTCAGCCTTCTTCCCAGGTATGACTCCATGGAAACTCATGTTGCTGGAACTGAGTCTGGACATCGGAATGCCCATTCCCTTTAGCGTCTCCGCATACAGTATATTCAATCCACTGCCGCCATCCATCAGTACCTTAGTCAGTCGAGTGCCTTCGACGACGGGGTCGACCACCAAAGCTTGCCTCCCAGGGGTGGCTATGTGCGTCGGATGATCGGACTAGTCGAATGTGATGGCAGTCTGAGACCATTTCAGATAACTGGGCGTTGTCGGAGCAACCATATTCACCTCACGGTTGATAACTTTCAGTCGACTTTTGCTCTCAACATCAGCAAAAATCATCAGAGTGGAATTGACATGGGGATATTCTTCATCACTGCCCTCTTTGTCCTCAGCCTTGTCCGACTCCTTCTCCTTATCCTTGGACTGTTTTCCTTGAAACTGCTGGATTAAGAGCCGGCACTGACGAGTGGTATGCTTTGGGTAGATGAAGTTACCCTCTTCATCTTTTTTCGTGTGGATATGGCATGGCAATTCCATCACGTCGTTTCCTTCCTTGTCTTTCACTTTCTTGGGGTTCCAAGATCCTTTGGGTTTCCCTTTGAACTTGTCCTGAGTCACGGCCAAGGCTTCTCCAGGAGCAGCGGGTTCGGCTTTCCGTTTCTGCTTCCGACTGGAATTTCCTTTTTCCGACTGGCTTGGCTTGTATTTACCACTCCGGAGTCGATCTTCTTCTTCACCATTGGCATATTTGGTGGCGATCTCCATCATTCGACTCAGGGTCATGTCTTCGGTCCGACCAAACTTCAAACTCAATTCTCTGTTCTTAACACCTTCCTTGAAGGCACATACTGCTTGGTGATCAGATACATTTTCCACTGTATGATGCAACGTGATCCACCTCTAGATGTAGTCTCTCAAGGTCTCATTCGACTTTTGCACGGAAACTTGCAGCTCGGTCAATCCTGCTGGTCGTTTGCAAGTTTCTTCGAATGTCCTGACAAACACTCGGGCAAGATCTTCCCAAGTGTAAATGCTGCTAGGCGCCAGTTGATTCAGCCAAGCTCTGTCCGAGCCCTCCAGCATGAGTGGTAGGTGTTTCATGGCCACCTCATCATTGCCACCGCTAATCTGAATAGCCACTCGGTAGTCCTCAAGCCAAGTATCGGGCTTGGACTCACCGGTGAACTTACTCACCCCAGTCGCCAACCTGAAGTTGGGAGGGATCACTGCGGCCCTGATGGCTCTGCTAAAACACTCTGGTCCTGAAACATGAACCCTGCTGCTGGTGGGCGCGTCTCTGTCATGGCCTTCACGGTGAGCTCTGTTCCGGTCGACCAGACCTTGCACGATAATGGATCTCGCATCAAAGCCTGGTTCCCTGGGGTCGACCGGAGCTCTTCGGCCAACACTGTGTTGGCATCTGTCATCTTGTTGCCGAGGGACGTGAGACCCACCTCTTGGGGGAGGAGTGGGCACTCGACACCGATCATCGCGATCGAATCGGTTATCATATGGATCACGTCGACCCCCACGTCCCTCACGCCGCGGAGGTGATCTGGGGCTGTGAGCCGACTGAACAATATTCGTAGCGATGGATCGATTGTGAATCCTATTGCGCGACTGTGATACGGTAGAATTCTGATCTCCCGCTGCCCGGAGCAAATCCCTGATTTGCATCAAGCCTCTGCCAGCCTCTGATTGAGAGGGCTGAATCGACTCCGCTATCCGGGCCACAGCTGCTAAATTCTGAATTGGGGTTCGGTATACCTGAGTCGTCGGCGGAAAGAGTTGACGTCGATTGGAGTCTGGAACTCGTTGCCGCGCGCGCTCGTCGAGTGCTCGCTGGAGGTTCTCCAGTCGAGTGCGCTCAGCCAAGTTGGCTAAACGCGCATCCTCCAAGGCACGAGCCTCGGGGGTTTCTCCTATGATGGGAGTATGCAGAGCATCCATATTCCGGCGGCGAAGCTCTTCTCTTTGCAGAGAAGTAAGTGGCTTAGGTTGATATTCCTCGTGGACTTGTGCGGGGTCGCCTCCACCGTCCGTTACATAGGTGCGGGGGAAGCCGGGAGGACTACGAGGCCCGTTGACCATCAGGACCTCCGCCGCTGGGTCACTGCTGTCGCATTCGGATGCGGTCTCTACGGAGCCAGTCGACAGATCGAACAGGTCGTAGAGAGATTCGTCGGGCTCGATCACCGCGACTTGGGTGGTGGCCGATTGGCGGGCCACTGCGTGTTTCAGCCACCGCTGAAGCCTCAACCTACCAGAACGCTTGCGCTGGCGGGAGACAGGGGCAAGGACGATGAAGGAGTCGACCGATACGGGGCCGATGGTTGCTGCAGCAGGACGCCGCGGACACATGCACGAAAGTGTGTTGCCCCGCGGACGGGAAGCGCGTCGATGTGGAGTGGAGCCTCCTGGAGCCAAGCAGAGTCGTCAATGATGAACGTGAGCGCGCCGAGACGGATCTCGCGGCCCTCGACCAGAACTCCGCCAGAAACAATGATGAAGGTGATCGGAACAATTGCAACTTCTCCAATAAACCGCTAAGACACTTGCCCCACGGTGGGCGCCAACTGTCGTGGTACTAAGGCTGACAGTAGAATGGGGGGTAGGTATGGAGAGGCAAGATCCTAGCTATGGAGGAGTTGTGCACACAGGAGATTTACGAGTTCAGGCCCTTCTCGGAAGAAGTAACAGCCCTACGTCTCAGAGCCCGGAGGCGGTCGAGTGGATTATAAGTGTAAGAGTTACAGGGGTGCGAACCCTTTACACTGAGGCGGGGGGTGGCTTGTATAGAGTTCGCCAGACCTCTCCGGTCCTCAGTTATGCAGGGTTTAAAGTACATTAAGACAGGGGGTTACTGGTAACGCCCACATAAAGTGCTATGAAGACTATTAAAGCTACTTAATGACAGACTATTGCGTGCTGAGTGACTTTAGGTCTCCTGGCCGTCGAGTGGTTAGCTTCATGGTCGAGTGGTTATCTTCATCGTCGAGTGTCCTTGAGTTCGTCGAGTGGAGTCCCTCTTGGTCGACTGGAAGGTAGCTTCTTCTAAAGATGTCCTTGGGTAGGGTATTTTAGACAGGTCCATGACCCTACCCTAGGTATATGACTTCATCACCTTGCCTCCCCCAACCCTCTAGAATGCAACTACGGTGGAAAACGGGCAAGAAATCGGCTCAAATTCAGGTGATAAATCGAGCGTTTTCGTGCAGGCGAGAAAAGCTAAGGAGGGGAAAGATGAGGAACAAGAGGGGAGGGGGGGGGGGGAGAAGGGAGGAGGAGTCGGGCGAGGGGTTGGTGAGGGCACCGGTCCAACTAAGTTTTTTTACCGGTTCCGGTAAGTACCGGCGAAGAATCTACCACACAAGGTTGCTTTTAGATTAGTGCTGTGTTGGACCCACATAGAGTTAATTTTCTTTTCTTCCGCTGATACAGAACATATATGAAAGGAATACATCGACGGGGCCGAAGGATAAATATCTCCCAACCTGTCCCATGCCCCCCTCTCTCGCAACCCAGCCCACCCCGTACCCAACCTCTCTCCATCTCCGGCGACCGGATCCGGCGACCGTCCCAACTCCGGCCGCCGGATCGCTTCCCCGGCCAGTTGTCGGACCAACAACGGCGGATTCATGGTCGGACGACCTCGTCTTCAACAGAGATCCAGCGAGCCAGGTTGGCGGCGACGACGTGGCTTTCCTTGGCCGGCGCGAGGCTCCCGTCCTCCTTCGTCCTTGTTGCCCGTCCGCTGGTGTCACCATGAGTGGATCTCGCAGCGCGGCCCCCACGACGTGTCCCTTCGCGCGGTTGCCGCCAGATCCGGTGACTCCAAGCATAGCCGCCGCCAGATCCCTTCCCCTTTTTCTCTCCCGCGGATCTGGCTGCATCCCTCTGGTGAGCTATGAAGCCCACCTCCCCTTGCATCTCTCTCTGTATTCCAAATGAATTTGTTTTGTTGTGCATGATTTGAACTTCCCTTGCCTTTTTACCAGATGGCCTCCCCTGCTCCTTGTCGTGGATTCAGTTTCAGTTCTTGTTATGTGAAGATAATTAGTTATTGTTTTCTGGAGGTGAAATGAGAATTCAGTAGTTGTATTTGATGTGAATTGTGAAACAATACAACTTGGGCACTTTCAGTGTAATTACAATATATTTCAGTTGTGAATCAAGTTAAATTTCTTTCTGGAATTGTCAAAATTGATGTGCAAATATGTGAAATCCATATTTTGTGATGTCTGAAATCAGTGAAATAGCCGAAATACTAAGTTTCGGTCCTTTATAAAAAATATCACAGTTCATTTTTGTTGGAAGGATTGAAATGTACTTTTTGTAGAATTGGAATAAGTTATTTCACAGTTGAACTAATCAGTTCCACTCGTTGTGAAATATGACATTTGAATTGGAGTAACTGAAATACCTTTGTAAAAAACTAAGTTTCAGTATTTTGTAAAATATGATAGTGTATGTTTTTGAAATGATTGAAATCTTCTTCTAAGAGAGTTGAAATCAGTACTTTGACGGTTAAAACAATCAGTTTCAATCATTGTGAAATATGAAAAATGAAATTGGAATAATTGAAATGACATTATAAAAATTTAAAATTGTTTATGCCACTCTTTTGAAATAGTAAGTTTCGGTATTTTGTAAAATATGATAGTGTATGTTTTTGAAATGATTGAAATCTTCTTCTGAGAGAGTTGAAATTAGTTCTTTGACGATTAAAACAATCAGTTTCAATCATTGTGAAATATGAAAAATGGAATTGGAATAATTGAAATGACATTGTAAAAATTTAAAATTGTTTATGCCACTCTTTTGAAATAGTAAGTTTCAGTATTTTGTAAAATATGATAGTGTATGTTTTTGAAATGATTGAAATCTTCTTCCGAGAGAGTTGAAATCAGTTCTTTGACGGTTAAAACAATCAGTTTCAATCATTGTGAAATATAAAAAATGGAATTGGAATAATTGAAATGACATTGTAAAAATTTAAAATTGTTTATGCCACTCTTTTGAAATAGTAAGTTTCAGTATTTTATAAAATATGATAGTGTATGTTTTTTGAAATGATTGAAATCTTCTTCTGAGAGAGTTGAAATCAGTTCTTTGACGGTTAAAACAATCAGTTTCAATCATTGTGAAATATGAAAAATGGATTTGGAATAATTGAAAGGACATTGTAAAAATTTAAAATTGTTTGTGCCACTCTTTTGAAATAGTAAGTTTCAGTATTTTGTAAAATATGATAGTGTATGTTTTTGAAATGATTGAAATCTTCTTCTGAGAGAGTTGAAATCAGTTCTTTGACGGTTAAAACAATCAGTTTCAATCATTGTGAAATATAAAAAATGGAATTGGAATAATTGAAATGACATTGTAAAAATTTAAAATTGTTTATGCCACTCTTTTGAAATAGTAAGTTTCAGTATTTTGTAAAATATGATAGTGTATGT
This sequence comes from Triticum aestivum, assembly GCF_018294505.1. NCBI lineage: Eukaryota > Viridiplantae > Streptophyta > Magnoliopsida > Poales > Poaceae > Triticum > Triticum aestivum. The sequence continues at coordinate 46,936,354 of NC_057807.1, read as the reverse complement.
TTTTTGAAATGATTGAAATCTTCTTCTGAGAGAGTTGAAATCAGTTCTTTGACGGTTAAAACAATCAGTTTCAATCATTGTGAAATATGAAAAATGGAATTGGAATAATTGAAATGACATTGTAAAAATTTAAAATTGTTTATGCCACTCTTTTGAAATAGTAAGTTTCAGTATTTTGTAAAATATGGTAGTGTATGTTTTTGAAATGATTGAAATCTTCTTCTAAGAGAGTTGAAATCAGTTCTTTGACGGTTAAAACAATTAGTTTCAATCATTGTGAAATATGAAAAATGGAATTGGAATAATTGAAATGTCATTGTAAAAATTTAAAATTGTTTATGCCACTCTTTTGAAATAGTAAGTTCCAGTATTTTGTAAAATATTATAGTGTATGTTTTTGAAATGATTGAAATCTTCTTCTGAGAGAGTTGAAATCAGTTCTTTGACGGTTAAAACAATTAGTTTCAATCATTGTGAAATATGAAAAATGGAATTGGAATAATTGAAATGACATTGTAAAAATTGAAAATTGTTTATGCCACTCTTTTGAAATAGTAAGTTCTAGTATTTTGTAAAATATGATAGTGTATGTTTTTGAAATGATTGAAATCTTCTTCTGAGAGAGTTGAAATCAGTTCTTTGACGGTTAAAACAATCATTTCAATCATTGTGAAATATGAAAAATGGAATTGGAATAATTGAAATTACATTGTAAAAATTTAAAATTGTTTATGCCACTCTTTTGAAATAGTAAGTTTCAGTATTTTGTACAATATGACAGTGAAAATGGTTTTCACAATGAGTGAAATCTTATTTTGAAAGAATTGAAATTTGTTCTTTGACAGTTTAAAATAGTTAGTTCCACTTGTTGTGAAATATGAAATTGGAATTGGAATAACCGAATTCTGTTTCAATGAGTGAAATGCGTAAATGGGTTCTTGAAATTATTGAAATCAGTTTTTGAGAGGATTGAAATCTAGCTTTAGGTTCAAATAAACAGTTTCACTCGTTGTGAAAAATGACACCGGAATTATTTGAATAAATGAAACCAGTTAGTAAAAATTTAAAATTGCTTATGACACTCTTTTGAAATACCAAGTTTCACTCTTTAGTGAAATGTGTTTTTGAAAGGAGTCAAATGTTTTTTAAGAAAACAAATCAGCTCTATGAAAGTTGAAAAATAAATAGTTTCACTCTTTTGGGAAATATGAAACTATATAAATTAGTTTTTTCCGAATGTGTGGAATTAGATTAAAAAGTGAAAATCTATTTATCAAACTATTGAAATCAAACTTGAATGGAATAAGTTTCATTTGAAATTCAAATATGTGTTATAAAAGATTTTAAATTAAATTAAAGTGAGAGAGGTTGATCCTTTGAACAAAATAAGCTGACCTTGCTATGTATGTGCTTCTGTACATGTGTGAAGTGTACGTGACTCAGGCATGCGTGTAAAGCGGGTGTTGTGGTTGGAATCACGTGCGTGGCCTAGCAAGTCAAATCACATGGGTGGGTCCAAGCTGGTGAAATACAGAGGCTTAAATGAAGGTAATAGTGGAATACATAGATACAACTTCTGAGGTGGCAAGATTTTATTGGTTGGGGAACCACCGGTAGCTCCAAGCTCCGGTAAAAAGGACTTTGCGGGCACCGGTCGGCCTTGCCATGGCCGACTGGCCAGAACCCAATCGGCTTCAGCTAGGCGGACTGCAGACGCTCGGTTCAGCGCGCACACTGCTCCGCCGCACGCGCCCTTGTCCCGACAGCGTCCGTCCGATCCGGCGACGTGTCGATCGCACGGCCCAGCGGCACGCGCTACCCCTCCTCGTCGCCAACCGCCACGTGCCTTCCTCCCTCCTCCGGTTATATAAAAGCCCGCTCTCCCTCGGCACAGCACGCTTGCTGCTTCACGCTTCAACCACCAACACCTGCTCTGCCCCGCTCCTCCCACCCCAGAGAATTAACAAAGCAATCTTATCCTGCCTTTGCCCTCCCTCCCCTCCCCTTTCCTCCACTTGCAGCACCAGCACCAGCATCAGCATCAGAGAGAGAGAGAGAGAGAGAGAGAGAGAGAGAGAGAGAGAGAGAGAGAGAGAGAGAGAGAGAGAGAGAGAGAGAGATTGAGGGGCACTGTCACCATGGAGTATGAGAGGATACACAAGGTTCAGGTAGTGCTAATTTTCTTTGCTCTGTGTATTTATCCGTGTTCATCCATGGCGGTGTCCAAGTCATCACTGTTTCCATCCACAACGTTGTGCTACTAGCAGCATTTGGGTTTCCATCCACAACAAAGATACCACTAAATCTTTTTTCTATCAGAGGGGAGTATCTCTGTTCATGAGTTGCTAGCACTGTGTCAAAGCTGTTTCCAGCATTGAGAACTGTAGTGCATTGCGCGTTTATGGGGCTTTGGATTGGATTTGTTGTCCCATGGGTAACATGGCAGGCACTACACTAACACTATAGTATAGGGTCACCTTCTTTTCTTTTCTTCTTCTTTCCCTTTCCCTGTATGGCCATGCTTTGCTGCTCCATGCCCAGAGTGGGGGCTCGGTTCATTCTCCAGTGTGCGAGTGAGTGAGTGAGTGAGTGAGTGAGCTCAGTGAGGTTTGATGTTGGTGGGAAGAGGTTCACTCTGCTCTCTCTGCTCACACCATCGCACCCCAATGGCAGCTTCGCTAGCAGCAGCGGAGCAGTCAACCCCTCCCTCCTCTGCGGAGGAAACCAAGGCACAGATTTCTGCAGCCAATCCATCGCCACAAATTCCCACACATTCATAGGATCAGTTTTACTGAAATTAACAGCACATTTACTTATGGATCAATGTGTTAGCGCCCCTGATTTTGATTTGTGTGGGTGTGATTGGGATGCAGATGGGGGTCATGTCTCCGACGAAGCTGAGGATGAAGCTGCTGGGGATGGGATCCCATCCCCATCCCCATCCCCACGGAGCCGCCAGCAAGGACGAGGCGGCCAGCAAGTCGCCGTCCAGGCTCCACGCCGACGACCACCCCAAGAACAGCCTCCTGCCGCAGGAGCTCGACGAGGGCTCCTCGGAGTACCACAAGGACCGCTCGGATTCTTCTTCCCGGTCGCGCTCCAGCGGGAGCCACGGCAGGTCTGCTGCTCACTCCGGCAATGGCGGCAGCTTCGAGTTCCACATGGAGGAGAGGGCGGCGGTGGCCGGCCTCGGGCCCTTCTTCAGGCAGGTGCCGTCCAAGTGGAACGACGCGGAGAAGTGGATCGCCGGGAGGCACGTCGTGCACTCCAACCCCATATTCTCCAAGAAGGCGGCCGCCTCCGTGCACGGCCACAGCGGCGTCGGCGGAGGCTGCGTCCGCGTCGTGCCGGAGTCTGCGGCGCCGCAGTCGGAAACGAAGAAGACGAGCGGCGGCAGCGCGCTGACAGAGCTGCCGCGGTCGCCCTCGCCCTCGTCGTCTTCGCTGGCGTCGGTGACCGGGCCGGCGAGCAAGCAGCGTCGCGACACGAAGCTCCGCACCCAGGTGGGCGCCCCGGCGGTGGCGCAGTCGTCGTCGGTGTCGATGAGGGACGTCGGCACGGAGATGACGCCGATCGCCAGCCAGGAGCAGTCCAGGAGCGGCACCCCGGCCGGCGCCGCCACGCCGTCCCTCAGCCCGCTCTGCTCGGTGCCGGCCTCGCCGTCCGCGTCCGAGCGGGAGCTGCAGATCAGGACGCGCCGGGAGATCGCCGCGCTCGGGCTGCAGCTGGGCAAGATGAGCATCGCGTCCTGGGCCAGCAAGGAGGACCGCATCCGCACCTCGCCGGACAAGAGCACCGGCGAAGAAGACGAAGCCAGCAAGGAGGAGTTCGAAGCTCGAGCCGCGGCATGGGCAGAGTCCAAGAAGTGCAAACTCGCATCAAGGCACGAGCAGAATCTCCACATTTTAATCCTGATTCTTGTGCCTGATTGTTTCATTCAAACACAGCATTTTCTTCTGAATCTTATCTTATTTTGTTTTGGTCATGATGGTTCAGATATCAGAGGAAGGAGGTGAAGATTCAGGAGTGGGAGAACTGCCAGAAATCCAAATTCGAAGCCAAGATGAGGCATGCAGAGGTCAGCTTCCATCTGAACTCCTAAACTTGTTACATTCTCCTGACAAAACTGTGAAACAAATCCCAGCTGTGTGTCAACAAATTCTGATCATGCATTGTATCAAGTTACAGAATGTAATTGTGCAAAAAATTCATTTCAGGTGCAGGCCGATCAAATGAAGGCGAGGGCGAAGAACAGCCTGACCAAGAGGCTGTCCACATTGAGCCACAAGGTGGAGGGAAAGCAGGCGAGGGTCGAGGCGAGGCGGAACCGGCGGGCGGTTCGGCTGGCGCGGCAGGTGGAGCGCATCCGGAAGACCGGCCGCGTGCCGTCCCGGTTCCGGTGCTGCAGCTGGTTCCTCTGCTGAAAACCAAGCAAAATTCAGATTGCCTCTGAAATGCAGCCTGACTGAAAGAAGAAGCCTGATGGTCTCAGTGCAAGCCTCTGGGACAAGATGTACATGAAATTATTTGAATCGATGTGCTGTAGGTGTTGTTTTGCTCTGTAGTCTGTACAATCTGAATGGCTGTGACCTGAGCTACAGTGGCATGTTGCCATTGATAACATGAGCTAATGTTAATTGCCTGCTGAGTGCTGACTAATGTACTGAGAACTTTAAATCATCTTTTTTTTTCTAACTTGGTAGTAATTGTAGAAAAAGGAAAAATATGACATTTTATCAAGAAAAGATATATATTAATTGGTCAGCTCAAGAGTGGAATCTGGCTTGCTTGCTGCTTTGCCATAAGCCATTTTGGTCTGAGACTGCATTAGCCCATGATAGCTCAAAATCAAAGGAAAAAAGACTAGCTAACACAAAGATAAACCTTCAAGAACCCACCAGAATATTCAGACTAAGACACCTTCTCGAACTTGTAAATTCATCCACATTTCTGGCCGCAACTTAACGTTTCCAAATTTCTTGTGAAAAAATTCAGGGCCTCTTTGAATCGCAGGATTCTCAAAATGCAGGAATAGAAAAAAATACATGGTTGAAATGGAATGTCCTTTTGAATCCTGTAGAATTAGAAAACCGTAGGAATTTTATACCAAACAGTGTTTGATACCACATGAGAAACAAAGAAATTGAGCAAAGAGCTTTCAGTGGATGGAAAATTTCTTCCAAAATAGTGTGCAAAACAACCCTTACAAACTTTTTTCTAATGTTTCCATTCCTAAGGATTCAAATCCTCCAAAAATTCGATGGAATTACTTTGAATCAAAGGAGCCCCCGGTATTCCGAACAAGGTCTGAGTAGTAGTTAACAAATTATCACTCATAGGCATCCTAAGCAGGAGCCTGACAGCATTAGTAGTACCACTACATGCCTGGTGCTGGCTAATAGGGACATAGGGTGGTATTTTGGCCCTTCAATAGCCTGCCCTTTTGGCATGCATGGAACTATGTTTTGGTCTAACATACTCCCTCCGTTCCTAAATATAAGTCTTTTTAGACATTTCACTAGGTGACTACATACAGAGTGAAATGAGTGAATCTAAACTATAAAATATGTCTATATACATCCGTACGTAGTTCCCTAATGAAACCTCTAAAAAGATTTATATTTAGGAACGGAGGGAATACTTAACAATTTAACCACCTCCTTGAATCATGCTAGCTGACATGGAGTTAGGCAGATTGAGAGGTCAAACCCTACAAATAGGACAAAATCTTTGTCTTGCACGCGATGAATCTAACCTTAGGATGTAATCTGGCTTGCTTGCTGTTTTACCATAGAACGTTGCTACACAGACGACAACGGTGGACGATTTTCAGACGATGTAACACATCAAGCCGTACATGAGTAGAGCTAAATTAAACAACGCCGTTCAATCCAACATCGTCCACCATTCGGCCGGGATACTGTCGTCCGCATAGTAATTTCGTTTACCATAAGTCATCTTCGTCTGAGCTATCGGGGATTAACTAGCTTTCTAGGGCTTATGACAAGTCTAAATTGGGAAAATATAAAGATTTCATAGGCAAAACCTGGAAGAAGCCGACGAGAATATTTGGACTTGAGACCTATTTTGAAACCGAAGACCATCCCTCCCATTTGTCACGGCAACTTAACCCGTTTAATTATTATTATTTTTACAAGAATTTTTTTTGATCTATTCATCAATTGTCATGGTAGTACGAAGAACACTAGGAGTAATACAAATTATATCCAGATCCGTAAATCACCTAACGACGACTAAACGCACTGGAACGAACCAAAGACGCGTTGCCGTCATAGCCCCTTACTCATCGGAGTAGGGCAAATCTTATTGTACTAGATAGTCAGGAAGTCGTCGTGCTAAAATCTGACAGGACCAGTGCCTCAGGACAACAAGTGTTGTCGACGAAGAGAAGCGATAAGAAGGATCCAACTTGTAGACACACGAGTGTACATAAACGAAGACTAGATCCAAGCGGATCCACTGGAGGCCAACACCGACCGAATCCCACAATATTAGCCTGGGACAAACCTCCACACGCCCTCCGACGACCATAGACGCACCATCGTGACGGTGGCTAGGCAGGGAGAACCTTATTCTATCTTCAGGGAGTCGCCGCCTTCTCGCCTTCCTGAGTCGGACAAAAACTCTAGCCAATCAAAAAAGGCCTAGAAACCAAGCCCTCCTGCCAATAAGGGTCGGGACCCACCTTGTCTCTCCACGGCCTCGAGGCCATAAAAGACGAGGCAGATTGGTGGTGCCGCTGACGGGAGACAGGGAAACTCGTCGCCTGTTTGCTTCAAGTCGCGAATGAAGGGGTGCCGTAACTGACCCGTTGTCCCCCTTTCGAATTCGACATCTCTAAATAGTTGATCTCCAATTATATTTAATTCTCTCAACGTGTAACCTTCCATCTCACCAAATATGCCATGTCAACATCAACTAACACTATTTTTAGCCCATGCAGACCCTAATTTAATTTGCCCAACGTACATGCATACTCTTTTGCTTGCACACAATGTAAGTACACAACATTTTTATTTTCCAAAAATAGCTTTTGATTCGGGTCATTTCCTTCATACACAATTCATCTTAAATTAAGCTTTGAATTTTTGAGCTAGCACACGGGAAAATTGCCTACTTAGTATAGTTGAAAATTCACAAACCCATAGCCACCAGAGTGATTAATTTTTTTTGGTTACATGAATGTTGTGGATTTGAACCATCAATAAGTCAACCGATGATTCTTGGCATGGGTTGTGCCTTTTTACATTAGGGAAAAAAAAGAGGGGCGCACATTATTAGAAACCTCGACTTTTCATCAAAATTCTGACGAGCCTCTTCGTCCAGTATTGAGCTAGTGATAAGGATCGGATCTAGGTGTCAAGTCTTAGTGCACAGAATAAACATTACCGGCGTAAAGGTAAAGGATCACGTGTGCACTTTCAACACCACTAGAATTGCAGCTCCTAGTTATTTCCCCATTGTAAGGTCAGCTTGCATTTTTGAGATTTAATTTGATCATAAAAAAAAATTGTGCACCATATCACCCTCCCCCCCCCCCCCCCCCCCCCCAAAAAAAACTATGTTTTCCCTTTGATCCATATTAATTGTCGCTGATTTAGTACAACGATTAATATGAACCAGAGGGAGTTCCATCAACCAAGTATACTATTGAAAACTTTTGTGAACCCGTTATGTACTCAAAGGATCAGTAACATCCTCGTAACCCCGGAAGGAGGGACGGATCTTGGCCATACTCAAAGGATCAATAAAATCATGAACAAAAATGTGAAAAAAGAAGAATCATAAAAGGGATCGCCAAGAGCATATGCAATGCGCCTCATTTGTTCAATTTTTTAGATCATCTTTTAGCACTTTCCGCAAGAAAATCATCAAGAAGAAAATAAATGGGTTAAAAAATATGTTTGATTGCCAAGCGCATATGCCATACGCTATGGCTGGTTGGTGGCCCATATTGGGGTCATTGCAAATTCCATATTTTTTGGTTCGCTAAGTGCACGTACCGTGCACAGGACCACCAGCACACGAGTCTCCTCGTGCTCGTGGTGTGCCTCCATTCGGCACGCCATTCCTGTTCTCGGAGCATATTTGAGGAGGAGACCGCCTCTTCGGCTCTCCGGTATGGGACTAAATAAACAGAATAGACCACGAATGCACGACAGTCGGCTTCCATTTTGAGTTTTGACGCCGTGCTGGGCTCCATTTCGAGAGTGTAGCTAGCAAGCTGGGCCGTGCCCCTTCTCCGAGCTCGGGGCTGCTTGAACGGGTGGAGCTGTGGGCCTACTCACTAATGTCTGGAGCACTTGGAATCATCTTTTTTTTTTTACTTCGTGTAGTACTTATAAAAAGAGATTTCAATTGTCCAGGTCCAGGATGAGCCTGGCTTTGCTTGCTGGCTGCTGCTTTGCCATAAGCCATTTTGGTACGGGATTGAATTAGCTGTGTAATTAAGATTATGATAGCACAAAATGGAAAATAAGTTTAGCTAACACAAAGATAAACCTCCAAGAACCCCGCCATCACATTATCTATATTAAGACATCTCGAGCTCGGGAGTTTACAAGATTAATTTCATCATGCAACTTAATATTCTCAATTTTCTTTTTTGCAATTTTAGTTTTTCAAACAAGGTCCAAGTGTAGTTAACATATTATTAAACTTTTTTTCTCGTCTATACATAGCTTTGGTCTTATATGACTTTGCTAGTTGTCGACGTGTTTGTGTGCGTGTTGGTCTTGGTTGTGTGCATTCTAACTATACATAGGACGGGCATGCGCTCATAGTGTTTGTATCCTCTTGATGCTCCATTTAAGCAGATAAAATCCACCCTTATCGAAAAGCGGACATATTAGAGCATCTCTAGCAGAGTCGCCATATCGTCCCGACTCCCGACCGACATAATAACCATTAATATGACGATTTTGATGAAAAATGCCACTTTAACAAAGTCACCATCTGACCCTTGATCGCCATAATTTATGGAGCACACTTCATATATGGCCCGCGAGACTATATTTGGAGGTTGGAACCTCGATATGGAGCACCATCAGCCAACTGTCTGGATGGGAGGGAAGTTTCAGCTCCCTCCTCATCCTCCCGCGCGACCCATTTCCTAACCCAGTCGATGACGCAGACGGCAGAAGACGTCGTTGTGACCGAATGTTGTGAGAAATGATGGCGGATGTTGCAACCGGTGAGATTACATGCTGCAAGCGGCAATGACAATGGGACGGCGTGCTGCGAGGGACTAGGGCGGGCACTGTGACCGCTGAGACGACATACAACAACCGGCGATGACGGATGCAGTAGCGATGGGACGACCTGTTGCAAGAGCTGTTGGACAGTGCTCAGTCTAGCACAATTCTTTGCACGAAGATTAAACGACTACGCAATCCACTGTCGACTGAGATTTCGCAATACTGATTCTTTTTCTTAGTGCAAAGCTCACAATGAAATCAAGGCACGACATGCCACCAAGAGAAAAACAGTGACCAGTTCATTGTGGAATCTGGCTTTGCTTGCTTAATGTTTAGCCATGAGTCCTCTTTGGCTGTGGCTTAATTGGTTTTCTAGTAAGGATTTCTCACAACAACTCAGCTGTTTCTAAATTCTCGAGAAATTTCTGTATTTTTAAACTCCCAAATTCTAAACCAATTTCTTTCTAGATTACTATAGCTGAAAAATCCATGAAAATATTATTTGTGCGAGTTTTTGGATGAGAGAGAAGGCGGTGCCTGGGGCTAGACAGGGGCGCCATAGTGAGCTCCAGCGAGGCACAGGGACACCGGCAAGGCCGAGCCTTAGCCGACGACGACGCTGCTGGCTATGTTGTCGCAGACACAGGCGAGTCCAAAACTTGACAGGTTTGGCTGAGGGTCTTTTTGTACCTACTCCTGTTGAATTCGACGAAGCCGAGCAGAAGACGGGGATGCCGCGGCCTGCCATGACGGTGCCAGCGAGGTAGAGGCATGAGATGATTGGATTAGGGGAGGGGTAGACCACGCGCTGGTGGTAGAAGACAATTTGAAGGATGCTCGGTCCCTTCCACTAAAACTGAAAAAAGCGAGCAATTTTAACATGTTCCTCTTACCTCTTTTTTTAACATGAGAGGTAAGAGTATATAATAGATCTGACACATTGGTCTATTAATTAGTGGTCTGATTAATTCTTACTTTCTTATCGCACATGTAAAAGGAGGAGGTAAGGGGATCATATTTAAATTCGCTCTTACCAAGTTCCATACATAAAAAAAATATACATTTTTTGTTGGTTGTAGGCGAAAAATTCGTATTTTTATCGGTCGCTCGTACTAAGTTTCAAGAGTTAAAACTTAACATTTATTTTTAAAATTCATCAGAATATATTCAAAACGGATTTTATTTGAAAGCCCTCGTCACGAGAAACATGAATACGAAAAGAAAACTTAATTTGAATAAAGACATAGAAGTTTGAAATTGAAAACCAAAAATAAAGCACGTGCGAGAGACTCGGTGCTGCGAGATCTGCGTGCCACGAATCCTCGTCCCAAGAAGCATTACCGGTGGAAAGAGAACCGAGCACTCGAACATCGATTTAAGACCTTGAAGAAAAGATCTTTTTTCTATTAACAAGGGCTGAATTAGATCACAAGACGGCGTCTCAAACTGTCAACACCATTGAAATTGCAGCTAAAAAAAACACCACTGAATTGCAGCACCTAATTATTTTCCATCCTAAGACCCACACACATTTAGGGATTTACTTTTTTTTTTGCGAGGAATTTAGGGATTTACTTTGACCATCAATTAGACCTACAAAATTATACACCATAGAATAGTACACTATTCAATCCTCTTTTGAACGCAGACCGACGACGTATTTTTGTTACAGCATACAACTCAGTTTTTTGGAAGGATCAAAATTGGACTACAAATATGTGTGGATCACGTAAACCCGAAATGATGCAGTACAAGACTTCACCATACAGGCCAGTAACAACAGAAACAAAAATCATCTAAAAAACATGAAAAAAATTGCGAGAAAAGAAACATAAAAGGGATCATCATCCCCGACGCTTTCAGCCGTTTCTGATTTGCTCAACAAAGAAAGTAATAAAAAAAGTTAATAAAACTTAAAAAAAGTTGTATAATAAGCCAAGCGCATTTGTCATGCGCTCGATCTCATCTTGATGGCCGTGTTGCTGATGATCAGCCTCGTACTTGGTTGTCGATTGACAATTTTTGGTTTGCTAAGTGCGCATACCGCGCACGTGGCCACCGGCGCACGGGTCTCGTCGACCTCGTGCTCGTGGTGTGCTTCCATTTGGCACGCCCTGCTTGCTCTCTGAGCATATTTAAGGAGGGGAGTGTGTGATCGGATTTCCGATACGGGACTAAATGAACGAATGAACCACGCACGCATGGACGAATGACAGTTGCCTCGCTCTTTGAGCTCTGAGCCTCTCTTTTTTTTTTTAGAATCTTACAAAGCTTTATTACTGAATCATAATGTTCATAGGTACAAAAAGAAGATCGCCGGGTTGTCCTAGCCAAGTGTGTCGGCCAAACCCTAAAGATAACGCATGCTTTGCGAGATTATGGGCCTCCGTATTGGAGGTCCTATACTCATGAGTAAACGAACATGAAATAAAGGTAGTTGCTCTAGTCTTGATTTCCTCGACAATGGCTCCAAATTCTGCTGAGCTTCCCTGTCTGATTGCATCTACCACCACCTTGCAATCGGAGGCAACAAGTAAATGGTTGATATAGAGATCTTCTGAAAGTGCTAATGCCTCCCGAACAGCTAGTGCTTCTAGCACTTGGGGGTTGTGCAGTCCTCTGAAAACGAGAGCTGACGCTCCCATGAACAAACCTCTCTCATCCCTGCAAACCACACCAACTGCGCCAAACGTACCTGGGCGTGACACGGCCGCGTCCACATTGAGTTTGTAGTAATCTGTTGGTGGTGGAATCCACGTACGGGGTCGTGGTACTGCTATCCCATGTGCTTCCTCCTTCTTCTTCTTCAAAAACTCTATGTCTGATAAGTAAGCTTTGATGAAGTTGTCAGTGGCAAACGGAGTCTGGTATATATCCTCATGTATAGCTTTCCGTCTTGCACTCCAAATCGCCCATAAAGTAACAATCATCAACTGAAATTGCTCCGGTGGAAGAGAGTCATTCATGGCAAAGAGCCACAGCCGTGCGTCAGGTTCTGAGGTTGCCCACATGTGCTCGACCATCTCGGCTTCTGAAAGTGCCCACACACACCTAGACACATTACACTCCAGCAAAGAATGCCGCCAGCTATCCTGCCCTCCGCATAGGGAGCAAGCACTCGTAGTGGCCATATGACGATGGTTTAGGACATCTCCCGTAGGGAGTGAGTGTTGCGCCAATCGCCAAGTGAAAAAGCGCAGTTTCGGTGGCACTGACATGTTCCATAGCGAGTTCCACCCCCTCATCTCATGTTCAGAGTTGGAAGGATCCTCCCTTTCCTCCAGCCATGCCTCGCGCCCAATCTTGATCTTGACAATCATCTTATAAGCTGACCGTACAGAAAAACGCCCCCTTGGATCATCATTCCATGCCCAGAAATCGTCCACACGCCGTGTACAGAGCGGTATTTGCAAGATCGCCTCCACATCAATGGGTATGAACACCTGTCTAAGCAAGTCCTCTCGCCACGCAGCTCTAGTGTGGTCGATCAGATCAGAAACCAGTTGCGGTGGGTCAGCAACTAAGGAGGCCACCGGCTTCATCATTCCGTCCCTTGGGATCCAACTATGTTGCCATATGTTCGTGGTAGTTCCATCACCAATACGCCGGATAGCTCCTTGGGTGATAATATCTCTCCCATCAAGTATAGATCGCCACACCTGAGAAGGATGTGGACCTAGTTGAGCTTCAAGGACTGTACATTGTGGAAAATATGATGCTTTAAGGATTTGTGCACTAAGAGAGGAGGGATCATTCAATAATCTCCAAATTTGCCGAGACAAAAGTGCCAAGTTGAAGATTTCTATATCCCGAAAGCCAAGTCCTCCCAAACTTTTCGGTCGGGTCATCAAATCCCAAGCTACCCAACATGGTTTCCTCTTGCCTCTCTTGCTCCCCCACCAAAATTGACGAATGAGTGACGTAATGCTTCCACAAAGGCCTCGAGGTAATCTGAAGCAAGACATCGAAAAAACTGGTAAAGCTTGAGCCACAGATTTTATGAGAACCTCCTTTCCTGCCACTGATAAAAGTTTCTCCATCCATCCCTTTATCCTTTCCCAAACTCTGTCTCGTAAATATTTGAAGGTGCCATTTTTGGACTGTCCAACATCGGTCGGCAGACCCAAATACTTTTCACTCAAAGACTCATTCTGCACATTAAGTATATTCTTTATCTCCACCCTAAGGGTCTCCGGGCATCCCTTACTGAAAAATATGGACGATTTATCATAGTTTACCCTTTGGCCCGAAGCCAAGCAATATGCATCAAGTAGGTTTGAAACCTCATTTGCCCCCTGGACACTAGACTTGAAAAGCAGCAGGCTGTCATCTGCAAACAAAAGGTGGTTCACTACCGGAGCCGTGGGCGCCACCTTTATGCCACCGAGCACTAATGACTGAGAACTGTGTTTTAAAAGGCACGAAAGGCCCTCCGCTGCAATCAAGAATAAGTAAGGGGAAATAGGATCTCCCTGCCTGATACCCCTGGAAGGTGAGAAGCTCTCTAATCTTTCTCCATTAAACAAGACCGAGAATGAAACAGAAGTGATCATGCTCATAACTGTATGGATCCAATCTGGTGCAAAGCCAAGCTTAACCATAATTGCCTTTAGATAAGGCCACTCTAGTCTGTCATATGCCTTCATCATATCAAGCTTAAGTGCACAAAAGTTGTTTGTCTTGGATCTGTTTCTCTTCATGAAGTGCAAACATTCATACGCACAAATAATATTATCCGTGATCAACCTCCCGGGAACAAAGGCTGATTGCTCCTTTGAGATAATATCTGGCAATATCAACTTCAATCTATTCGACACCACTTTAGAAGCTATTTTATAAATCACATTGCAAAGGCTGATAGGCCTAAACTGGGTAAGTAGAGTGGGATTTTGTACCTTGGGTATCAACACGAGTACCGTATCATTAATGCTTGCAGCAGTCTCCTCTCCACGGACGATCCGAAGCACCACTTTAGTTACTTCATCCCCACAAATGTCCCAGTGGCGCTGATAGAAGTGTGCAGGAAAACCATCTGGCCCCGGTGCCTTCGTAGGAAACATCTGAAACAGGGCCTGCTTTACTTCCTCATTTGTGTAAGGAGCGCAAAGCGAAGCATTCATCTCTGGTGTCACTTTCCGAGGCACATGTTGTAATACATCATCTACCCCCTGTACACCTTCCGTCGTGTACAAGGTTTTATAGAAATCTGTCACAAGTTGTTTCATCTCAGCCTTGTCCTCTACTCTTATACCCATCGCATTGTGTAGAGCTCGAATCATATTCTTCCTACGCCGCATATTTGCTCTCATGTGAAAAAATTTGTGTTGCGATCACCCGCAGTCAGCCACTGTATGCGCGATCTTTGTCTCCACATTAACTCCTCCCTATGATAGAGCTCAACCAGTCGTTCATTCAACTTTTGCTCAAGGTGATTTGGAGCAGTCCTAGACGGAACACTCCGAAGCCTCTCTAGCTCCGCTTTTGCCTTCTTGATCTCCTTCCTAACACTTCCAAAAGTTGCATCCTCCCATGCCGAGAGGTTCTTTGACAGAAGCTCCAATTTTCTGCGAATCCCCTCAACTCCTTGATCCGCTTGCAGTTCGCTCCATCCTGAGCTGATAGTGTCACGCCATGATTCATGTGACTCCCACATCACTTCGTACCGGAAGCTCGGTTTAGGGCGTGGTAAAACCTCTTCAAACTGTACGAGTATTGGTCCATGATCCGAGGACGCCGAAGTTAAGTTTGTAACCTTGGCCATAGGGAAAAGCGCCGCCCAATCAGCTGTGGCCATCGCTCTGTCAAGCCTCACGCGGGTGTAGGATCCCCCGGTCACTTTTTTCTCAAAGGTCCAAAATCTGCCATGATAGCCCAAGTCCATCAACATGCAAACGTCAACCGCATCCCGGAAACCTTGTATTTGTGCATTACTCCGATTAGCAGCTCCCTCATGTTCATCCGGACGTAAAACTTCGTTAAAATCGCCCAAACACAGCCAAGGGAGGTTGCTAAAAGACGCCAACCCCTTTAGGAGATCCCATGTTTGGTGTCTCAGTTGTGTCTGGGCCTCGCCATACACGCATGTCAACCTCCATGGGTCTTTCCCTTCCTCTACCACCTTTGCATCAATATGATAAACAGAATCACCCAAGATCTCAACATTTATTGTATTATTCCAAAAAATCCCTATTCCTCCACTTCTTCCTTGACTATCTATCGCATAGGCATTATCATAGCCCAAAGTGTTAGCTAAAGCTTCTACACGTGCACCCTTTACTTGAGTTTCAACAATACACAGCACGGTAGGGGTAAATTTCTTCGCAAAGTCGCGAAGCTCACGAACTGTCGCGGCTTTACCCGCGCCGCGACAGTTCCAACAAAATGAACTCATTGCGTCCGGCGGCACTCCTCGGAGGAGCCCGCCGATCCATCATACTGGTCCTTGCCACGTTCCACTCCATCTGTCACCATACTCGGTGTCCCTGCATCAGACAGCTCCTTAAACAGGGCTCCTTTATTGCCAACATCTTTCTTCCGTCGCTTCACCTCTTTCCTTGGAGACACATATATAGGCGGCATCGGTGGAACCCCGTCCGGCTTTCCAGAGATTACAAGAGCTGTAGAGCTCACTAGGACCACGTCCCCTTCTCCATCATCGCTCGACTGAACTGTCTCTGGATGGTTCTTATCCGAAGATTGCCTCTTGTTACTTGCCACCACTACCCCCAGCGTTGCAGCAGTCGGTTCCTCGATCATACCCTTGGGCTCACTTGGCCCCGATACTTCTGTGGTCATTGCATTGTCCTCTCCTTCATCCTGCCTCCCCGCCTCCCTGCGAGGTTCATTCTGATATGCATTGAAGTGCCAACTTTGATTGGGGTTATACTGCTCTCGCCCCCTACCTCTTCCTCCTGCATTCCTTGGGCCGCCTCGTCCCCTCTGGTTACCAAAACCACCTCTGCCAGGTTGCCTGAAGCGAATATTGTCAGCCAGAACAAAGTCACCCCACTCAAACTTTGTCTCATCATGAACACCATCACCACACTCCTCGTGCCAATGCCCGCATTCACCACAGTTAAAGCAAAAGACAGGTAATTTCTCGTATTTTACTTGATATCTAACTCGTTCATCCCCCTTCTTTCCAGTGACAAACCTCTTAATTTTTGCGTTGATATCGATTTTCACCCTCACCCGGACAAATTCACCAAAGAAACCTGCCGGTAGCTTGAGCTGCACTTCTTCCACCTCGCCAATTCGCGATGCCATCCCCCTAACTGCAGGCTCTATCAAAAAGTTGTCAGGTAAACGATGGATTTGCGCCCAAACTGCCAACTTATCCAACTTGATGCTATCAGGGTTTTTGAACCCATCATACTCCACCAAAATCACTGCTTGGTCTCTGAAAAGCCATGGCCCCTCTAGCATGGCCTTATTCCAATCCCCTAGACAACCAAACTGCGCTGTGAACAAGTTGTCCTTCACCTTCCTCCAGACCACCGTTTTCGCTGGATTCCAGGCTGCACGCATGTCCCCATAAAGAGCATTAGGGCTGAAAGTCCTTGTAGTGTGTACCCTGGCTATGGCTAGCCACTTCGCCGGCGCCCCCAGATCCGGTAACTCCTCCTCCCACACGAAATCATCATCTTCCTCCTCCTGCAAATTCAACCTGGCTAGCAGCTCCTCCGTCGTCTCCTTGCCATGCCGCCCCTGTGAGCTTGATCCCGACGCCATGAACCGAGCAGTCTAGTCGCCGTCAACGAAAACCCTAGATCGATCTGCCAGAGAAACCACTATAACCAAGGCCGGGTAAGGTCACGAGGGGCCTCCCTTGATCAGCCCGAGTCCAGGGGATCACCAGCAAGTTCGATCGGGGAAAAGAAGGTAAGATCCGGCCGCGGCGCCGGAGTATGTCGAAACCCTAGGCTATCACCGTCGGGGAGAGAAAACTCGCCGAGAGAAAACGACTCTGAGCTCTGAGCCTCTGACACCGAAGTGTGTAGCTGGGCTCCGTTCCGGAAAAAGTGTATATCTACCTGGGCCGTGCCCCGTTCTAAATCTTTTTTCTTTGTGAGAGGGCTCCGTCCTGAACCTCGACTGAAGTACTGACACAACTTGGAAACATCTCATTTGTTAACATATAGCAGGACTGGGAAAACATGATATGTTATTTTACAATCAAGGAAAAAATAAATATATTAATTGGCCGGTCCCAGGAGGAATCTAGTTTTACCTTTTTTTCAGTTGTTTTTGCTTGCTCCTTTGCCATAAGCCATTTGGCGTGGGGCTGAATTAGTTGTCCAAGAGCATCTCCAACCTTGATCTTTAAACCTCCCGCAACAGTCTGGACCACGCTGTTCAGACCACGAAAGACATTTCAATAAAAGCATGTATCGGACTGCAGTGCGGTTCGGACGTGATTTCTATCGCAAACTGGAGACAAAAGTGGGTGAGGTTTGCAGGAGTCTGGACCGAGCTCAAGCCCGTTTCTGACGACCTTGACCCACCAGAAACCCATCAACCCTTCTTCCCGCGTGTTTTCGGTCAGCGCCGCTTCAAAACGTCAGCGCCCGCATTCATGCCCGCCCAGAGTGGACGTGACCGCTCACTCAAGTGACTGCGACGCGTTCAAACGACACAACGACCGCCCATCCATCCATCTGCCGCCCGCATTGATGGCGCGCGGTTGCCGAGGCGTCTTCTCCGACTCCACCCATCCATCCGTCTGCCGCCCGCGCGCCGATGTTATATGAACCACCGCCTCGGTGCCCTGGCCATAGCCACAACCATCCCTCTCCACACCACTCCCCGCCATGGATCCCTTCGCGGCCAAAACTCTCTGGGATGGGAGACAGGGGAACTTGTCGCCTGTTTGCTTCAAGTTGCCAATGAAGGGGTACCGTAAATGACCCGTTGTCGCCCTTTCGAATTCTATATCTCTAAATAATTGATCTCTAATTATATTTAATTCTCTCACCATGTAACCTCCAATCTCACCAAATGTGCCACATCAACATCAACTGGCACTATTTTTAGCCCATGCAGACCCGAATTTAACTTTTACAACCCCTACTGCCCAACATACATGCATACTCGTTTGCTTGCATACAATGTAAGTACACACCATTTCAATTTTCCAAAAATAGCTTTTGATTCAGGTCATTTCGTTCATACATAATTCATCTTAAATTAAGCTTCGATTTTTCATGCTAGCACATGGGAAAAATGCCTAGTTATTAGAGTTGAAAATTCACAAACCCGTAGCCACTAGAGTGATTAGTTTTTAGTGGTTATGTGAAAGTTGTGGATTTGAACCATCAATAAATCACCCGATGATTCTTGGCATGGGTTGCGGTTCTTTTCATTAGGAAAAAAAAGAGGGCCGCACATTATTTGAAACCTCGACTTTTCATCAGAATTGTGATGAACCTCTTCGTCCAATATTGAGCTAGTGATACGGATCGAATCTACTACCTCCGTCCCATAATGTAAGACGTTTTTTGACACTATACGGAAGGAGTAGGTGTCAAGTCTTAGCTCACACCATAAACATTACCGGCGTAAAGGTAAAAGATCACGTGTGCACTTTAAACACCACTAGAATTGTAGCTCCTAGTTATTTCCCCATTCTAAAGTCAGCATGCATTTTTTCAACTTTAATTTGATCATAAAATAAACTAATAAAAATTGTGCACCATATTCCCACAAAAACATTATGTACTCTTCTGATCCATATTAATTGTTGTCGATTTAGTACAATGATAAATATGGACCAGAGGAAGTACCATAAGACTACCCATAATGGATAGTAATATATGTGTGGTCCGTTTTTGCTGCGCCGCCGCCTGTGGGCTGGCCACTTGTGCCGCACCTCGGGATGACCGCGGCGGGATGGATCGGTCCCCTGCGTGCGCTCCCCTCCTCCTCCCCCCCCCACCCGCGTCACGCAGCTCTTGCGCGGGCTCAACCCCCCTTCTAGCTGTTGCACTCTGCCGGCCCGACGACGGCCGCGGTGTGCCGGCCTAGGCCACGGGGCACCGTCTCCAACAGTCCTCCTTCCCCTTCTGTGCGTGACCCAGCCCTGCTAGTGCCGCTGCCCTTGGATTGGGCGTAGGATCTGCGGCCGGTCGCAAGGGTGTCAATGGCCTGCCTTCTTGCAGGTGCCCCCCTTGTCACCAGCGGCCCCGTCCTCTCCCCCGAGCCACGGCGACAGCTCTCGGCTTGCCGATGCTGACAACGACGGCGTCTGCAGATGTTGCTTCTTGCTTGGAGGCGCTGTTAAGGCCCTCGGTTGCGCCTCTCTTTGAGCTCAGGGGAAACCCTAGGTCCGATTCCTCCGGACCGGATGGCGACGGCGTCTCGGCATCGTCCTCCTTCTTGAAGGCGCCATCTTGCTTGCTCGCGGTGTCTCCGGTATTTGTTGTCAAGATGTTGGTGCTCTTGTTGGTCCGGCGTTGCCAATCCTGATTCAGGCTTGATAGGTTTAGCTATGATGTATCCTCTCTTCGGGCCGAGCATCCCTTATCTTTCTGCTTCGGGCATCATGTTCACACCTACCTGCGTTCGTGTCATGTGTTGCACCCTATATGTAATGATACACAAGCTTTGTGTATTCGTGAAAAAAAGAGCGTATGCAATGCAATGGGCCCCATTTGTTCAATTCTATCATCATCTATTAACACTTTCGGCAACAAGAAAATAAAGGATAAATTATTATTTTTGGATCGCCAAGCGCATATGTCATGCGCTCTAGCTGGGTTGGTGGCCCATATTGGTACCATTGCAAATTCCATATTTTTACCCGCAAAAAATTATGTACTCCTCTGATCCGCTGATTTAGTACAATGATTAATATGGACAAGAGGGGGTACCATAAGACTACCCACAGTGGATAGTAATATATGTGTGGTCCGTTTTTGCTACGCCGCCGCCGGGGGGCGGCTACTCGTGCCGCACCTCGGGATGACAGCGGCGGGACGGATCGGTCCCCTGCGCGCGCTCCCTTCCCCCCCCCCCCCCCCCCCCCCCCCCCCCCCCCCCGCGCGCCCCGCGTCACGCAACTCCTGCACGGGCGCAACCCCCTTCCAGTTGCTGCACACTGCCTGCCCGGCCACGGCCGCAGTGTGCCAGCCTAGGCCACGGGGCACCATCTCCAGCAGTCCTCCCTCCCCTTCCGTGTGTGGCCCAGCTCTGCTGGTGCCACTGCCCTTGGATTGGGCGTAGGATCTGCGGTCAGTCGCAAGAGTGTCCGCGGCCTGCCTTCTTGCAGGTGGCCCCCTCGTCACCAGCAGCCTGTCCTCTGCCCCGAGCTACGGCGACGGCTCTCGGCTTGCCGATGCTGGCAGGCGGCGTCTGCAGATGTCGTTTCCTTCTTGGAGGCGCTGTCAAGGCCCTCGGCTGTGCCCCTCTTTGAGCTCAGGGGAAACCCTAGGTCCGATTCCTCCGGACCGGATGACGACGGCGTCTCGGTGTCGTCCTCCCTCTTGAAGGCGCCATCTTGCTCGCTCGCGGTGTCTTTGGTTTTGGATCTCAAGATGTTGGTGCTGTTGTTGGTCCAGCGTTGCCGCTCTTGGTTCATGCTTGATAGGTTTAGCTGTGATGTATCCTCTCTGGGCGCACATCCCTTATCTTTCTGCTTCGGGCACCATGTTCACGCCTGCCTACGTTCGTGTCATGTGTTGTACCCCTATATGTACTCATTATATTTCTTGTACCAATGTAATGACACACAAGCTTTGTGTATTGGTGAAACAAAAGAGCGTATGCAATGCAATGGGCCCCATTTGTTCAATTCTATCATCATCTTTTAACACTTCCGGCAACAAGAAAATAAAGGGTAAAAAAATGTTTGGATCGCCAAGCGCATTTGTCATGCGCTCTAGCTGGTTGGTGGCCCATATTGGAGTCATTGCAAATTCCATATGTTTTGGTTCGCTAAGTGCACATACCGTGCACGGGACCAATGGGACCACCAGCACACGAGTTTCCTCGTGCTCGGGGTGTGCCTCCATTTGGCACGCCATTCCTGCTCTCGGAGCATATTTGAGGAGGAGATCGCCTCTCCGGCTCTCCGGTACGGGACTAAATAAACAGAAGAAATGGACCACGAATGCACAGTAGTCGCCTTTCACTTTGAGTTCTGACGCCGTGCTGGGCTCCGTTTCGACAAAGTGTGTATAGCCAGCTAGCTGGGCCGTGCCCCGTTGAACGGGTGGAGCTGTGGGCCTACTGACTAATTAATGTCTGGAGCACTTGGGATCATCTCATTTTTTGTTTACTTCGTGTAGTACTTGTAGAAACAGGGTTCATTTTTTGGAATCTAGTTTTACCCGCTCCTTTTTTCCCAGTAGTTTTTGCTTGCTCCTCTGCCATTAGCCATTTGGTGTGGGACTGAATTAGCTGTCTAATTAAGCTTATGAGTTACTATGATAACTCAAAACGAAAATAACGTTTTGCTGGCACCACGTCATTTAAGACATCTCAAACTTGTGACTTTCCGAGATTTCTGGCAGCAATTTAAAGTGCTCATATTTTTGTGAAATTTTAGTGTTTCGAACAAGGTCTGAGTGAAGTTCAGAAATTACAGGCGAAAACCACGAGATTCTCACTACAGTATAGAGGCGTATTTTAGTTAATGTCAAAAGAAAGGTAGTACTGTACAAATAATAGTGATGAATTTGTATTTTGAGATGGTAGTGTAGTGATGGATAGGCATATAAGCTAAGCAGGAGTCCAACATTATTATTACCCCCACAGGCATAGGGATTCTGGGACATAGGGTGCTAAATGGCCCCTAATAGCTTGCCCTTGGCATGCCAGGATCATGATGATTTGGTCTACAATACTTACAAAATTAACCTCCTCCATGAATCATGCTAGCTGACATAGAAGTAGGCAAAAAGAAAAAAAGACATAAACGTAGGCAAATTGACAGGTCAAACCCTACAAAACAGGACAAATTTTTTGACTTGCACACACGATCGAATCTGGCTTGCTTGCTTGCTGTTTTGCCACAAGTCATGTTGGTCCGGGACTCTAAACTGGGAAAGATACATAAAGTTCAGATGTCCAATGGCAAAAACCCAAGAATCACAGCAGAATATCTGGACTTGAGGCCTATTTCGGAAGTTAAGATCTTCCACCACCAGTGGCGGACCCACCGACCCAGGACTGAAATGGAGGGTGTGCACACTTCAAAAAAAATGTCTATCTTCATTGGCTTGGATGAGGCTAATTATTACATGGTAAAAAAATATTTTTTAAAAATTCTGGGCGTGCCATGGCATATGCCTATCTGGGACTAATCATAGGAGCTCAATGACCTTAAAAGTTGTTAACGCCTATAACCTGCACTTTGGCATGCTAAAATCATGATGATTCGGCCTAACATGCTTAGCAAATTAACCTCGACCGTGAATCGCTTGTTGTTCTGGTGCGTTGATCTTATGGGGCCTTAGGACGACGACTTCTCGACTGTATATTACACAAGGTTTGTCGTGCTCCGGCAAAAGAGGGGCGATGATGGCTCGCCTTCGGCTCGTTTCAGTGGTTGCAGTCGTCCCTAGGTGGTCTACGGATCTAGTTGCAATTTTTATTATTTCTGGTTTTCGTTGTACTATCATGATTGAAGATAAAAAAATCGAAAGTTTTTTTTTAAAAAAAAACTAGGCAAATTGGCAGGTCAAATCCTACACCACTCGGTTCGATCTGGTCGCTTCGTCTTGAATCCGACGGTACTCAGTGAGTGGGTTGGCATCAGTCAACCAGTATACCTCAGTTTCCCTCTCTCAGTCTCCTCCGCCGCTGGCGCTCGATGCGCCACCTCACCGCGGCGGGCAAACCATCCCGGCAGCTTCCTCGCCTCCGGCATGCCATCCGAGGCGCTCGTCGTGCTCGCGCGCGTCCGCAGCGACCGGAAAACGCCCAGCCTCTCCCCGCTCGCGACGCTGCTGCGCCTGCTGTTCCGCGAGGGCAACGTCCAGGCTGCGTGGAAGGTGTTCGTGGAAATGACCGTGATGAGGCCACGGTCGAGCCTCGCCGTCTTCAAAGCCATGATCCTAGGGTTATGCCACAGGGGCTCTTCCCTGTAGCTGCGGGATTGCTCGGTGTCATGTGGAGGTTCCATTTTATCCCTGATGCATGCAACTATAACATCCTGATCAAGGGTCACGGGCAGGGGATGCTCTCGAGCTGTTTGACAAAATGCACTAGTTAGGGTGCGAGCATTTTGGTGAATATGGTGGAGGCAAGGAGGTTGTTCGATGAGATGGTGAATGTGGGGGCCGAAGCAAATACAATCACCTTCAATTTTTAATCTATGGGTATGCAAAGCTGGACGGATGGACGAGGCTGATGCTGCTTGCAGAGAGATGAAGGCGAGGGGATTGCTGCCAGGTTGCTGCACTTTCAACATTCTTTCCGCTGGAGCATACAAGTTTGGAAAGGCTGTGCACTTAGTACATGAGCAGGAGGAACTGTATGAAATGTCTGGTTCACAGATATCATCAGACAGTATATATATGGTGATCTGTAAGCTTTGTTGGGATGGGCGATTGGATGATGCCCGGTAGCTTGTGTGTAGTGCAGTTGAGCAGGGTGTTCCAGTGAGTGTTGCGGTATTTAATGCTTTGACTGCTGCATATAGCAAGGAGAGATTTTGAAGAAGAATCTCTCGAGTTATATAGACTTGTATGAAAGAGATAGGTCTTGCACCTTTATCATCCAATTTGAATTACTTGATTCTGGGTCTGTGCAATCAAGGAGGACTGGATGATGCACAACTGTTGGTAGAACATATGATGAGTAGGGGATATTCTGTTGGTACCTTATTTACCGTTTAGATGGATTCATGCTTCAGGTCTGGTAATGTAAAAGGTGCCTTGAAATGCTGGGATGGTATGGTGAAAGTTGGTGTGCAGCCTGATTTTATTGCCTTCTCTGCATACATCAGTGGCCTTTGCAGATTAGATCATGTAAACGAGGCTTATCGAGTATGTGTGGAGATGACAAGAAGAAGTCTTGTTTCAAACAATATTACTTACCACTCTCTCATATCTGCGATTTGTAGGGTCGGCCATGTAGCTGAAGCACTGAAACTAGAGCAGAAGATGAGGCATAGTGGTCTTGTTCCTGATGTTTTCAGAAGCAATATTCTGATTGATGGTTTTTTGCAGAGAAGAAAGGTTGGAATTGGATATGGTGAATAACCGTTTCTTTGACATGCGTATTAGTGACTTAACTACTGATGTAGTGACGTACAATACAATTGTTAATGCATATTAATTGCCGGGCCCAGATGAACGGTGCTATGATTTTCATGAACAAGATGCTTGCAGATTGCTGTGATCCAGATATTTCACATATAATATTGGGATTCATAGCCTCTGCAACAACCATTTGACGAAGCGAGCAGCAAGAGTGCTAGATGAACTTGTTGCTCTTGGTTGCACACCTAATTCAGTTACATACAACTCACTGATGGATGGCATTTGCAGTGATGTCCTTGATCGAGCTATGATTCTCACTGGCAAACTGATTAAGATGGCTTTTCAACCCAACACCATCACGTTTAATGTTTTCTTTTCTCATTTCTGTAAGAAAGGTCTTGAAATGCAGGTCCTTTGTGTGGGCTGAGAAGCTCAGAGAATATTCTGTTGCTTGATGACGCTACAATGAATATACTTGACTGGGCTTCCAAGGAAATGGGGGATGACCCCCAGGATAGCATTGCTGATATTGGAGGACAAGTGTATGTTTTTCGAGTTCTTAATACTCATAGCGTACAACAGTATGAGCAATAGTAGGTCCCCAAAGTTTTGGATACTGGATAATAACTGAATTTCATACCCATATGAACTACTTGAAATATGAGCTACACAATCAAAAGTTTTTGGTGTCGACGAGGGACTTCGGCACGGGGATAAATCGCCAGCCTAAAGCAGTTGAGGAGCAGCACCTTGTTAGTGCCGCCATGGCATCCCTCAACCTAGTCTGCTCAGTGCTGGTCTCGCCTGAGCTGCAGATCAGCAACCGCCGGGAGATTGACGCACTCGGACTGCAGTTGGTCCAGATGAATATTGAATCCTCCAGCAAGGATGATCTCGGCCACGCCTCACCAGGGAAGAGCAGCAATGCCAGTAAAGACGAGACGAAGCCCAGAAGAGGAGTTCAAAGCACAACCGGTGGCATGGACAGTGTCAAATAAGTGTCAACTTGCATCAAGGTATGAAATAATTTTCTTTTTCTTATTTTTTTGAACATACTCTTCTTGCTCTTTTTTCTGTATATCTCTTCTTTGAAAAATTGCATTTTAATATTATATGTTCATGGTGCAAAGACATTTCCCTTCTTAATATGGCAGAAAACTCTTAATCACGCTGCTGAATGTAATTCTGCAAAGTTCATGTCAGGTGCAGGTTGACCAAATAAAGGCACAAGCGAAGATTAGTCTGACAAAGAGGCCATCTACCCTGAGCCACAAGGTGGAGCACAAGCAGGCTAGAGGAATCGGCGGGCAGCCCGGTTGGGGCGTGTCAGGACCCAACTGAAGCTTTACTGAAGATTGACAACACTGCACAGCGATCCAGTTATGTTTAAAACTTTAAGTCCCCAGCTGTTGGCGTTAAGCAACACTAGCTTCCCATCGTCGATTCGACACTCCTCCATCACCTGTACCGCTTTACTATGTAGGGAGGCCCAGATCGCGTCCGTTCCGCATCGGAGCCTACCACTGACGCGTGAGTCGCTGTTTGCTTTCCAACAAGAACAACAATGATAGCCTGCCTCCATTTCTTTTTTTGAAGAAAAGGGCTCCTGCCCCGGTTCCATTACTTAAAATGAAACCACAGAATCCAAGCTCATTACAGCCCGCGGGACGGGTTTTGCTCCCCTCCGGCCTTAAATCCATTATAATTTGACTTAAACCTCTTACAATTTATCTAACAAATGTCTACTGATAGAATTTAAAGGTTCAAGCCACACAGCAGGAGGCCTGGTACATGGGATCTATCTTCTTATCCTTCAATGAGCATCCCACTCTCCATGCCCAACCAGCCTTCCGCCTTCTTCTTCATATAATACTGCATCCACAGCTCCTTCTTCCTCACCCTGGCTCTGGCCAAAGCAGTAGAGGTGGCTGCCTGGACAGCTCCCACAGAGAAGATATCATCCTCTCCATGCGCTCTCTTGCAGCCTCTTTGCACAGGATCTTCCATTGATTGCAGAAGCCCGCAATTCTCCTCAGGATCATCTGCACTCCCATCCATGGGGCATTATTAAAACACATATCATTCCTACTTCTCCAGATAACCCAGAGAGTAGCTGAGATGAGCATATTTTCAGCTTGTAGGGACTTGTGTTTCTCCCATTTGTCAGCCATATTTTTTAAACCAGGTTGGGGCATACACCCAACAACATTATGTATATTTTTCCACACCTCAACAGCAACAACACATTCAAAGAAAAGGTGATTACTAGTTTCACCTTCACAACAAAAATAAGCAATTAAGATCATCTATGTGTTGTCTTTTGCTTAGGTTACTCCTAACTAGCAACTTATCCTGAGCAAGTAGCCAAAGAAAAATATGAATGTTAGGTGGGACATGTAGTTGCCATATTTTTGGAACATGCACAGGTGTAATCCCTTTAAAGTTGACCATGACATACAGGGATTTAACTGAATATCTCCCATTGTGTTCTAGTTTCCAAATAATAGCATCCTCCTCATCATTCAGGATAATAGATTGTGCAATGCTCAGCAAATCAAACCAAAGATGTAGCAGTCTAGTGTCTACACATCTTCTAAAAGTAATTTTAAGATTAGTCCCATCACACATAAGCGAGGTTGCTGAGGTGGCTGCCTAATCATCCTAATGCATTCGAACTCGAGTGTAGTGACCATTTATATTGGTCGTTATCAGCTAGGCGTGAGGCAGTGGATAGTGCTGCCTGCTTTACGACCATTTCCTCTAATGAAATTATGACCTTTTTGACCAAAATGGTCGTTATGGTTTAGGGTTTGGAGCCCCCCGTACAGCTTTTGACCAGTTGGTCTCAAATGGTCATAGATTTATGACCAATTCTTCCAGGGTCACTGATAGAAGGTCACAAGTTGATATATTTCTTGTAGTGTACTTGCCCGAGATTCGATCATTAGTATCTTCATACCTAGTTCAATCTCGTTACCGACAAGTCTCTTTACTCCTTCCGTAATACATCATCTTGCAACTAACTCCTTAGTCACTTTGCTGCAAGGCTTCTTATGATGTGTATTACCGAGAGGGCCCCGAGATATCTCTTCGATACTCGGATAGACAAATCCTAATCTCGATCTATGCCAACTCAACAAACACCTCACTACAAGAAACCTGTTAATCCATGACGGATTTCCGGTGACATTTTCGTAAACTGTCATGGATGGGCTGGTACAGCCCCGTAAGCCCGCCGAAGCGCGCTAAAGCCCGGCTAACCATTCCTGGTATAAAAACCTAACCCTAGCAACCTCCACTCTCTGTCCACAGCTTCCTCCCATTCCCCATCGCCTCACATCACCGCCACCGTCCCCTCTTTGCCTCCCTCCTCCAATAGCTCGCCGCCGGCCCTCCACCTTCCCTGCTCTCACCTCGCAGCACCATGGAGCTGCCAGATCCACCGGATCCCCCACCAATCCATCCCTCTCCAGCCCATGGGTAAGGTTTTGGCCTCCCTCAGATTCGTCCCTCCCGCATGTTCACCTTTTTCGGGATCCATGGCAACCTTGCCTCACCTACTCCCCTTCCCTCCCAGTTCAACTAGGTTATGCTCCTCCCGTGGGATCCATGGCGCGGGTTACCCTGGAGCAGCTGATCTGTGACGAGCGAGGCAGGGAAGAGGTGTTCCTTCTCATGGTCTGCCATGTAGCTCATCTTCCACGACGTCCTTGGATATGTATGCGACTCCTTCAGCACGTACAAAAATTCACGGGGCCGTGAAGATCAGATGCTGCAGCCGTACGACCACAGCAGTGGTAAGAGAAGGACGGCCCCTCCCCTTCCTTTCTAGCTAGCTTTTTTGATTTGGATTGATCCAATCCGATCCAATCCTGACACGTAGTTTGGTTGTAACATAGGAGAGGGATACCTACAGTTGAGTTTCAGTTTGGACATCATTTGACACACATTATTGGGGGATTTGGTATACTTCAATTTGTATGTGCATTCCTAAAATTGTAAATGAAATTGGTTGGGTGTTCAATTCTTATGAACCAATCTGCAATATTTTTTATTCAACTTGTACTGCATCAACAACTTAAATTTGTCTGTTTTATTTAGCAAATCTGTAGATGCTTGATAAATATCAATGTCACCCTGCTGTTAGTTTGCTTGCTCCGGGTCTTGGGGGGTTGGGGAGTGTTGGGGCCTCACTCTGCCCAGCTACAAGAAGCTGGTTGGGGGAACACTACTGTTAGTAGTACACTATTGCCACCCGTCTTTTTCACTAGATCAAACTTGATCCATCCTCCTTTAGGTATTAGGTGGTCATGTAGGTCAAGTTATATTACACCTGGGTGCTTAGTTTCTTACTGTCCCTGATCCATGCTCCTGTAGAGTTGTTTCTGGCATGCACGAGGGGGAGGGCAAAATGGCTTGGTTTGTTGATGCTTTTATTGCTTTACTAGGTACTAATACAATTCTTCCACAAGTGAAAGAAATTTCTGAATACAATTCTTCAACAAGTGTTTTGACATTTAGTTAATTTGACAGGTGGCTATGGAACCTTGGAGGAGTTGCTTAAGTTATCACGTGGGCACAACTAGGAATAAACAAGAAGCTGGTAAAAACTAACTTCCATTTGTTGTTGATGCTTATTATACAAAAATCATACAACCCCAATCATCTTGGGATGATGTGTTTGTCTGCAATATAGTGACTAGGCCATCAGCATGCATGCATCTCCCTAGGCCTGTACGCGTCAGACCAGTAGTGAACATACTCCCTCCGTTTCTTTTTAGTTCGCATATAAGGTTTGGTCAAAGTCAAGCTTTGTAGAGTTTGACTAACTTTATATTAAAAAATATAAACATTCACAATATGAAAGCAATATTATCAGATGCACCATGAAACGTATTTTCATAATATATAGTTTTAGTATTGTAGTTATTCATATTTTTTTATATAAATTTGGTCAAACTTTGTGTAGTTTGACTTTGACTAAATCTTATATGCGGAGTAGAAAGAAACGGAGGGAGTATTAAAGTTTGTTGCCATGATCAAGTGTGGTACTACTAGTCTACTACGCAAGAGTGATTTGTGCATGCAAGTGCTGTGCTTTTTTTTTGAAAGAAAACATGCACTTTATTGATTGGAAATAATGGTTACATCATCTATAAGAAGAGGTACAATATTCTCCATAGGCTCCTCAAACCAATCTCTAGTTACAGAAACTTTTGCTAGCCTAGCAAGTTCATGAGCAACCTTATTAGCTATCCTATTACAATGTTCAAATCTAGTCAACAGAAAATCACATGCCATGAAGTAACAATCCTCGAATACTGCCGCTGCAACTCCCGCCGATTGTCCTCCATTTTTCATTGTGTCAATGACTTCCATATTATCAGAGTTAATAATAAGACGATTGCATCCCGCCTTTTGTGCAAGAATTAAACCAAACCTCAGAGCCATCGCTTCTGCTGTTAGTACATCAGCACAGCAATCGATCTTCCCATTTCCGCCAATAATGAATTTTCCTTTGTCATCTCTGAGTACAGCACCTACCGTGCCCCTGAGCAGACCATGGTCAAAAGAAGCATCAACATTTAGTTTAACAAAACCCATAGGAGGTCGGCTCCATCCTTCTTTTCTACTAGACGCACTAGGGGAGTGGGCATTCACATAGTTTGCCGTTATAGCACGAACCCCCATCAAAATATGGTTCACATCTTGAGACTTCCCTTCATGAACCAACATGCGTCTCTCCCACCATAAATACCAAGCGGTTATCGCGATTAATTCACTTACATTCTGGCATCCTAATATAGATAGTTCTTGGTGCGGCATAAGAAGTAAGAATTCAAGAACCGCCTCACCCGCACGATCAATAACACAAGCTTTCTTAATTACCTCGTACATCCCCAGCTTACCCCAAACCTCTTTTGCCTTCTCACACAAAAACAAGATGTGTTTTGTATCTTCTTGCCCATTTGAGCATGATGGACAAAGGGGCGAAACTTTCATATGTCTATTGGCAAGTGTAACACGACACGGTAGAGTTCCATGCAACGTTCGCCAGATAAATATTTTTACCTTTGCCGGACACGATAATTTCCAAATCTTTCCCCAAATAGGATTGACATTGGTACGACCCATACCATTAGTATATTGCAATTTCCTCCCGTGTTGTTGGTTCCATTCCTCCGAATAAGCTGATCGAACAGTGAATACACCATTTTTTGTATAGCTCCAGGCAATGAAATCCGACATATTATGCATAGTAAGGGGAATCGTGAGGACCCTTTGCACATCAATTGGCCACAAAGTTTGTCTCACCAAATCTTCATCCCAAGAATTCGTGATTGGATCAATAAGATCAGCCACCTTTGACAGAAGTTGCCCACCTCTAGGAGTAATAATTTTCCTACTCGCACAATTCGGAATCCATGCATCTCTCCAAATATCAATGTTTTGTCCATTTCCTACTCGCCAGATATAACCATTTCTCAAAGAGTTCACTCCCGCCATAATGCTTTGCCAAGTAAACGAAGATCCCTTCTTTAACCTTGCGTTCATCAAATCTCCCTCAGGGAAATATTTAACTCTCAATATGGTTGCACATAAAGATTCAGGATTATCAAGAAGACGCCACGCTTGTTTAGCTAATAGAGCCAGGTTGAAACAGTGTATATCTCGGAAGCCCATACCTCCTTGATCTTTTGGAACACATATTTTACACCATGCCATCCAATGCATCCTCTTCTGATTGTCCTCGTCACCGCACCAAATTGCGACATCGCATCAATAATTCCTTTGCAGATTTTTTTAGGAATTTTAAAGACGGACATGGCATAGGTGGGGATGGCTTGTACAACAGATTGAGCAAAATTTCCTTCCCTCCAGAGGATAACAATTTTTCCTTCCATCCACTAATTTTCATAATAATTCGATCGATCAGGAACTGGAAACAGTCACTTTTGTCCATGCCCACATTTGCCGGCAAACCCAAGTATTTGTCATTGAGGGCTTCGGTCATAATATTTAGAATTGTACATATTTGTGCCTTGTCTTCCACTTTAGTATTGGGACTAAAGAAAATACTAGATTTTTCAACACTAACCATTTGCCCTGAGGCGGCACAATACGAATCCAAGAGTGATTTCAACGTATCCGCGCTCATGGGATTGGCTCGCATAAGGATCAAAGAGTCATCAGCAAAGAGGAGATTAGAAATTGATGGGGCATCTCTGCAAACCTTTATACCGGAAATGTTTCCATTCTCCGCCGCATTAGCTAACAGGGCGGTCAAACCCTCTGTGCATAACAAGAATAAATAGGGAGAAAGGGGATCTCCCTGCCTCAATCCTCTAGTTGGTTTAAAACTCTCCGTCTCATCATCATTAATACGGACCCAGTACTCCACAGAAGATACACATTTCATAATTAAGTTCACCCAACTCTCTTTGAAACCAAATTTCAGCATAATTTCCTTTAAGAAACACCACTCCACTCGGTCATATGCTTTGTGCATATCTAATTTGATGGCACACAAACCCTCTTTACCCGCCCTTTTGTTTTTTATTGTATGAAAACATTCATATGCCACCAATATATTGTCTGTAATCAATCTTCCAGGCACAAAGGCACTCTGAGTTGGGCTAATAATATCTGATAGGATTATCTTTAGACGAGCAGCAATCATTTTTGAAATGACCTTATACACCACATTGCACAAGCTGATTGGTCTAAATTGGGTTACTTTTTCAGGACAGTTAATCTTTGGGATCATTACAATTGCAGTATCATTCCACCCAGTTGGTATAGAACAGGTATTTACCGCTTGAAGAACCTCTTCGGTCAAGTCATCTCCCAACATAGACCAAAATCTTTTATAAAAAATAGCATGGAGGCCGTCAGGACCTGGCGCTTTTAAATCACCAATATCAAATAGGGCCTTTCGAACCTCCTCGGCCGTATAGGTGGCTAGAAGAGCATCATTCATTTCATCGGTCACTTTTCGTTGGACAAGAGATAGAACCTCCGAGTTAGGATGGGAAACTTATGATTTAAAGAGGTTTGAGAAATATGCCATGATATGATTCTTCATCTCTGTACCTTGCACCCATAGCCCATTATCATCCAATAATTTTTTAATCTGATTTCTTTTCTTTCTGGCCGTTGCCGCATTATGAAAAAAAGGAGGTGTTACGATCCCCATGCAATAGCCAGTTTGCGCGACCACGTTGTAGCCAGTAAATCTCCTCTTGTTCCAACAGATTTTCAATGAGGACAAGAATCTCCTTTTGTCGCGCTTGAGACTCCGCACCCATAGGTCCCCTCCGCAGCCTTTCTAGTTCTTTTTTTCGGTCCCTTCAGAATATCGCGATCCCAAATATGCAGATCCGCCTGCACCGCCCTTGTACGGTCAGCGAGAGATGGCCCAATACCCATCATCTTTGCTTTATCCCATGATGTACGTACAATTTCTACATCTATCTCTTCTTTGAGCCATCGAGCTTCAAATTGTTTTACTCGACCCTTGGGCGATTAAACATATTCACATCAAAGTAATCTGTATCCAGGATGAGGGGTCGATGATCAGAGTGTACGTGTTCTTCATTTATAATCGCAGCCCGAGGAAATTTATTCGCCCAATCCACATTGCAAACTTCACGGTCAAGTCTCTCCCTAATTTCACCTCTTCTCCAAGTGAATAGATCGCCAATACATCCCATATCCTCTAGACCGCACTCTTGCAAACAATTACGAAAATCTCTCATCATAGCGTTAGGTCTAGCGTTACCGCCCTCTTTTTCAGAAGAAAGTAAAATTTCATTAAAATCACCCAAGACTACCCATGGGTGTTTGCCCTTACAATGTAAATTCCGAATATCATCCTAGGACAAACTACGCTCACTCCAGCTCGGACGACCATAAAACCCTGTAAAACGCCACTGTACAATATCCTCGTTCATAAACAAAATATCAATGAAATTATCCGAGACATAATTCAAAACAACTTTATTTATCTTATGATAAAACAAAACAAGGCCACCGGCCCGACCATCGCTCTCCACTACAAACATAGAATCAAAATTTAAAACACGACGCAGCTCATCGGCTTTACATTTATTCAAGTGAGACTCTGAAAGAAAAATCACATCCGCCTTAGTACGCCGTTGGAGCTCCAAGAGCTCTCGAACTGCCGTGGGGGAGAGCATACCACGGCAGTTCCATTCTAGGATTTTCATTTGGCCCAGCGGACCTCCGCCTCGGGGGCCGCCGATGCGCCGTCATCTCCAACTGACTCCCTCCTCTGCTCCATATGCGCCTCCTCATCCTCTGTCTCCTTAGCTACATGTGTGAGTACCCCATCCCCATCCTTCATAGTTACCACTCTCCCTGTACAAATTCGCTTGGAGGACACATTCAATTCACCATACAGGATGCGCTCATAGCTCTCCATCTCTTTCTCAAAAGAAAAGTCTAACTCACTACCTATTGGTCTAGGATCAGATGGGATTCTCCTCTTTTTACCTATAGTTACTTTACGTGCATTCTCTGCTCTCTCAAACACTCCCACATTTTTTCCTTTCCCCCCCTTCCTCTTTTGCTTGCCCTGCACCGAATTTTTCCCAGCATTAAAAGTAAACGCCACATTACCATTTGTTGTTTCCTGAGCAGCCAGCCTAGCAGCAACAGCCTCTGAAAGAGCCTCCAGCACACCGGGCATGAATAAAAGCCCATCATGTTTAGCAGCTGTTATAGCTGCACCCTGTGAATGGCTGCCTCCACCCATGGGATGGATCCCCTGACCCTCCTGGCCAGTAGGATTTCCACCATGGCCAGCAGCAGCAACCAGTGCCTTGGCATAGCTGGGCACTACCGGCTGCAGCAGCTCATGGCCCTCCTGGCCATGCATAACACCTGGATGGGTGCAGCCCAGCACCGCCAACCCTTGGCCCTCCTGGCCAAGGTTAGCAGTGGCAGCCAGAGCCACTTCCCGGTCCACCTGACCGGGAGCAGCTCCAAAAGGAGTCGGCGAAAGAGCCACAGGAACCCGGCCCTCCTGGCCGAGTGGAGCATCCAGCGCGCCCACCTGGTCCACCTGACCAAGTGACGCACCAGCCGAAACATGCGCCAGGACCTCCTGAACCCGGCCCTCCTGGCCGGCGGTCGTCTTGGCAGAAGTAGCGGCCCCCTTATCAGAGACCGTGAGACCACTCACGACAGTGGCCACCTTGACAACATCCATGGGCTTGGCGTTATTGTTGTTGTTGGTGATGCTTGTGGTCGGATTCTTGCCGCCGCGAGAGTAGTTCCCGAATAGGAGACCCCTCCTGCTAGCACCTTGGCTCTTCCAGTAGGGCTCAACACTAAGATTTCTAGGGAAGCAAGCTACTCTCTTCTCACTTGGGATTTTACAAATCCTCTCAGAAGTATGACCCACAATCCCACAAAACTCACAGTACAAAGGTAGCTTCTCATACTTTACATCAAATTTAAGTATCTTTGAACTACCTAAAGGGGTAAACTCTACAGAAGTCTTCAGAGGTTCATGCAATAAGAGCTTCACGCGCACACGCAAATATTTTTCAACAATTACATGGTTATGGTGCGAAACCTCCAGCACCTCTCCCAATTGATCCTCGAGAGACCGCCCTATACTCTCTGTCTTAAGCACGAACGGAAGGTCTCGTACCTGGACCCATATGGTCATGACGCCAAGATCTACCTCTGTCGGGTCACCCTTGCCGTCGAATTCGGCGAAGATGAGCCCATCCCGCTTGAAGTGCCATGGATGCGCCTTAAGCACAAACCGACGGTCACTCTCAGCGGCAAAGTTGAGGATGAACCTCCCGTCGTCACTGTCCACCTCATGGAGGGTGGTCGCCCCTTGGTTCTTCCAAACCGAGTTCCGGAGATCATCGAGGATGACCCTTGGGTTGGCCTGGAAAGGGGAGAGGAGGCGTCCAACCACGAGGAAACCACTGATGGCCTTGTGGGCAGCCTCCATGTCAACGAGTAGAGGACGGCTCCCCGACATCTTCGTCCCCAACTGGTTATGCATTGCCAGGTGAAGAGACGAACCAGCTTGGGCAATGGCCGACGGGGAACCCATCCCCGCCGCAGCATCTGTTGCCCCCCTCGAACCCTCTCCACTCACTGGTTTCTTCCCCCAACCATCACACACATTCTCTCCCTGACCCTCCATGGCACACCCCCCTCGGTTGCAGCAAGATTTAGAAAGAGAAGAGGGCAGATGCTGCTGCACTGGTGATAGCAATGAGGAACAATCTCTCCCGAACCCACAAATATAGCAGGCCTGGGTACCCTTCCACACAGCCTCAATAACGAAATTGATGATATTAATCACGAGTAAAAGGCCATGAATGAGCAGTTTCCTAATAACTCCAGCGAGAAAAACTCCCTTTCCTCAAAAGATTCATAAACGGGCAGAATTGGATCCAAGAACGAGATCACAATCAAATCCCGCTGAAAACTCGTACTAAAATCTGTAATGGATAAATTAACTAGCAAAACTTTATGAATTGACCGTGAATCTCGGGCGGAAATCTCGCCCCCCTCCTCCTCCGAAACACTCATGGAGCCTCTGAAAT
This sequence comes from Triticum aestivum, assembly GCF_018294505.1. Classification (NCBI taxonomy): domain Eukaryota; kingdom Viridiplantae; phylum Streptophyta; class Magnoliopsida; order Poales; family Poaceae; genus Triticum; species Triticum aestivum. Next base: position 46,900,333 of record NC_057807.1, on the reverse strand, counting down.
CTATCATATTATCCTCACAAGGTGTCGGCGGGATCCCACCTGCCAAAAAATTCTCTACTCCCCTGGATGATCCCCAGTGATTCCTCTCCTTTCTTTCCAAACTAGAGACAGAAGCTACCAAGTAATCAGGATTAAAGACCACCTCTAATTTTCCCCCCAAATCACGCATCACCGGATCAGCAATTTCCATAGCTAAATTAGGCCCAACCGGACCTTCCTCATGCGAATCAGAGGAAATCTCACCTGCCAATTTACGGCACAAATCCTTCACTCTTCTCCTTGAATGCTCGAGGCAACTTTCCCGATTTTTCGCCATCTTGATTAATCTCCTCGATCTCTCCCGAAAAGCCTTCCACTCCTGGCCGCTGAAGACGCCCCCGATGGGGCCATCTCCAGGAGGCGGCGCCCCCTTATCCCGCGGAGCCGCCGTCGCTGGGGCCGCCATCTAGGCCGCCAGGATCTCCGTCGCCGCGAGGTTGCCGGTGCGGTAGCCCGCCCGTGCCAGTTTCTTTTCGCTAGTACTTCCTCCGTTCAGAATTACTTGTCGCAAAAATGGATGTATCTAGACGTATTTTAGTTCTATATACATCCATTTCCAAGACAAGTAATTCCGAACGGAGGGAGTACTTGCCAAACACCTCCCTGGTGACTAATCCTGCGAGCATAAGTGTATTGTACTACTACATTGCAGACCGCGCAGCTGATTATGGGACCTCACGACGGAGATCACCATAATACTACTCCCTCCGTTTCTAAATATTTGTCTTTCTAAAGGTTTTAAATGGTGACTACATACGGAACAAAATGAGTGAATCTACACTCTAAAATATGTCTATATACATCCGTATGTGGTGACCATTTGAAATCTCTAGAAAGACAAATATTTAGGAACGGAGGGAGTAGAAACCAAAAACATGGTTCATCTTGGATGGTGACCCTGACACTAACATCTCAGGCTCGCTGTGCAGCGCTGTCGTGCTGGAGAAAAGAAGAGGTCCTCGTTGCAAGTGCTGTGCTTACTTGTACAGTGCTACTCCGTAAAAGCATGGTGGTCCTGTGCCGCAAGCTAGTGTGCTACTACAGAATGAACATTAATGCATGCAAGTGTTTGCGCTGGCTTAGAGTGCTACAATTTGGGTAAATACCTTACTGTTTGTGCTACAGAACTAGTGCTGGTATCCTACTACTGTAGAACTAGCGAATGTGTGTTGGTGGTGTTAGTTTTTAGTTAAGAAAATTTATCACCTACTGAATTTATCATGTATATGCGCTTTTTTATGTGAAGTCACTGTGCCGTTTTATATTTGCGTCAGGTATTGTTTATATTGTATTTAACGAAATTGTACCAAAATAGTATGGTATATATCGAAACCTTGTCGAGGGAACATCAAGGCTTCATTACTGCCTTGATGCCTCATTATATTATTACTTGACTTCTTAATATAGTTGTATGATTAATCCTTCGGTTTTCCCTTCTTTGGGTTTGAAAGCAACAATTTCATTGATGATGAGTGTTGTTCGCTTATTACAACGTAGATGATGGATTTTTTACTATTGTATTTTCAGAAATGCGTGCACACAGAATTGCAATATGAAGGAGCGATGGAAGTGAAGATTGAGCGCTTTTCTTTAACATTAATAATAGATGGTATATTATTTTTGCTTCTGATTTAGGAGTGTTCGATCTGTTACATAGTGCATTTGTTCTGTCCCAAAATTCCAGTGTTATCACTAGCACATTCTCTATTTCTTGGTATTATTCACACCACGTCATTGGTCAAAGCCTGCTCGAAAGAATAATTAATCAATGGTGTGCTAAGTTAAACTAAAATATTATGTACTAAAGAAGAAAAAAAATGACATCTACGTATAGTCCCTTGAATTATTTACTTAATACATTTTCATGTGAGGGCTCTTTACAGAAAGCAACTGATATCCATTAAGAAAATCATGTTAATATGTTTGCATATCATTAACTAATGGTTACACAGTTAACATGATATTAATTTTGTTGGTTCATTATCTTGTACCCTTTTTTTTATCAAACTTTCCCTTATATTCATTTTATTGTAAATGGTTGATAACCCACAAGTGTAGGGGATCGCAACAGCTTTCGTGGGTAAAGTATTCAATCCAAATTTATTGATTCGACATAAGAGGAGTCAAAAAATATTCTTAAGTATTAGGAGTTGAGTTGTCAATTCAACCACACCTGGATAACTTAGTATCTGCAGCAAAGTATTTAGTATCAAAGTAATGATAATAAAGGTAACAGTAGCAAGAGTAATATTTTTAGGTTTTGTAGTGATTGTAACAGTAGCAACGGAAAAGTAAATAAGCGAAGCACAATATGTGAAAAGCTCGTAAGCAATAGATCAGTGATGGATAATTATGTCGGATGCGATTCCTCATGTAATAGTGTGACGCCCGGATAATCAAGCTACAGTAACCTCTGCTAATGACGCCATGTCACCTCTGTACTGTCGCTAATCTCGCGTTAGTTCAAAACGATTCGAAATTTGAATTTTTGGCAAACAACTAAGGTTTTCAAACTTTAAAACAAAAATGTTCGGACTGTGTCAAATATTGCATAGATAATTATGGTGAAGTAAACACATTTTTAGAAAATGCATAAATATTTTAAATTGAATAAAATAAAAAGGAAAATAAATAAAAAGAAACAATTGAAAGGAAAACAAAACAAAACAAAAACAACAGACACCCCCCCCCGCTGGGCCAAGTGGCCCAGCTGGCCTCCGCCGCCCGAACGGGCCGACCCAACCGCCCCACACCCCCACTCCCTATACCCCCGGGGGATCGAGGAACGAACACAAAACGCCCATCCCCGTCGCCCCGCACGACCCCTCCTCTCCCTTGCGCGGCGCCCGCCTCGACGCCGCCCGCGTCACCTCACCAGTGCCGCTCCACCGGCGCCGCCTCGTCCGTGTTGTGCTCGCCGTCCCAAGGCCAACTCGCCGGAGCCACCGCCATCGACGTGCTCCTTCGCCCCCTCGCCTCCCCATCTCCTCCTCGTCGGTCGACATCGAGCCCACTGCCATCCCCCTACAGCTCCCATGTGACGAACCCCCCCTCCTGTACTCCCTCTCCTCCCCGTGAGCGCCTCCCACTCGCGCCATGGACGCCTTGCGCGCCCCTAACCGCGCTCACCCGCCTAAGGCCGCTCGCCTCTGCCTGTTGTTCGCCGTGACCGCGCCCTATGCGCGCACGCGCCTGTCCCCGACTCCCCGCGCCGTCTGCGCCACCCCGCGCGTTCATCACGCCCGCGGTGGGGTCTTCCTCGCGCGGCCTACCGCACATGCGCCGCCTACTCCCCCGCCGGCCTCGCTCTGCAGCTCCTGCGCTGCCTGGCCACGCCCGGCGCCCTCCCCCGCCTTCTGGCTGCGCCCCGCACTCGCCGTCAATGGCCACGGCCGCCGCCGAAGACCCTGCTGCCCCGTGCATCCCGCTCGTCGGTCTAGTCCCCGCCACCGACAGTGACCTTGGCCGCCGGCGCCGTCCCGCGGCTGGTCTGGGCGAGCCCCCAGTCGGGCGGGCTGGCGCCCGTCGCCCAGCAACGCCCGCTGCCCGCCCCGTAACCGCTAGCTCATGCGCCCGTTAAGGCCATGGGCCTATGACAAATGGGCCCCAGCGCCCCAGAACGTTTTAAAAAATAGTAATAAAAATAAATTTAACTAATCAATTAATTAACTAAATTAATTAAGTTAATTAATCCAATTTAATTAATCTAATTAACCTGTTAGTTTATTTAAACAGTAATTAGTTTAACCTAATCCCTAATTAACCTAATAGTGTATGACAGGTGGGTCCCACTAGACCCACACGTCAGTTTGACCAGTCAACACCTCTGTTGACTGCTGACATCATGCTGACATCATGATGACGTCATCAAACACTGTTTTGGATAATGTTGAATTAAATTAATTAAATAAATTCTAAAAATGATTTAAAACTTTAGAAAATCATATAAAATAAACCATAGCTCAGATGAAAATACTTTCTACATTAAAGTTGCTCAGAACGACGAGACGAATCCGGATACGTAGGCCGTTCGTCCGCCACACATCCCTAGCATAGCAAATACGCAACTTTCCCCCTCCGGTTCATCTGTCCGAAAACGCAAAACACCGGGGATACTTTCCCGGATGTTTTCCCCCTTCACCGGTAGCACCTCCTACTGCGTTAGAGCACACCTAGCACCGCATATTGACATGTTATGCTTTGTGATGCTTTGATTGCTTTGTTATTTATTGTGTTCCCATCCCTTACTTCTTTCTGGTAGACACCGAGGCCACTGCCGGTACCCCTGTGATCGACTACATCGACGACGAACCCTTCTTGCCAGAGCAACCAGGCAAGCCCCCCCTTGATCACCAGATATCGCCTATTCTTCTCTATACTACTTGCATTAGAGTAGTGTAGCATGTTACTATTCGGTTACTCCTATTCTGTTGCATAGCATGTCATTGTTGCTATAGTCATTGATACATTACCCGCAATCCTAAATGCTTAGTATAGGATGCTAGTTTATCATCATTGGCCCTACATTCTTGTTAGTCTGCCTTGCTATACTATTGGGCCGTGATCACTCGGGAGGTGATCACGGGTATATACTATACATACATACTTTTCAGGTGGTGACTAAAGTCGGGTCAGCTCGTTGAGGACCCGCAAGTGATTCCGATGTGGGGGCTGGAAGGACAGGTGGCTCCATCCCGGTAGAGGTGGGCCTGGGTTCTCGACGGCCCCCGACTGTTACTTTGTGGCGGAGCGACAGGGCAGGTTGAGACCACCTAGGTGAGAGGAGGGTCTAGCCCTGGTCGGCGTTCGTGGTTACTTCATAATAACACACTTAACGAGATCTTGGTATTTGATCTGAGTCTGGCCACTAGCCTATACGCACTAACCAACTACGCGGGAAAGATATGGGCACTCGACGTCGTGGTATCAGCCGAAGCCTTCGTGACGCCAGCGACTGAGTGGCGCGTGCCGGATTGGACCGTAAGCCTGCTCTTGTATTAAGGGGGCTAGGTCTGCTTCCGGTCGCGTTCGCCACGTGCAGGTGTGCAATGGGCGATGGGCCCAGACCCCTACGCGCATAGGATTTAGACCGGCGTGCTGACCTCTCTGTTGTGACTAGGTGGGGCTGTGACATGTTGATCTTCCGAGGCCGGGCATGACCCAGGAAAGTGTGTCCGGCCAAATGGGATCGAGCGTGTTGGGTTGTGTGGTGCACCCCTGCAGGGAAGTTTATCTATTCGAATAGCCGTGTCCCTCGGTAAAAGGACGACCCGGAGTTGTACCTTGACCTTATGACAACTAGAACTGAATACTAATAAAACACACCCAAACAAGTTCCACAGACAACCCGGTGATCGCTTTTCCACAGGGCGACGAGGGGAGGATCGCCGGGTAGGATTATGCTATGCGATGCTACTTGGAGGACTCCAATCTACTCTCTTCTACATGCTGCAAGACGGAGGGCTACCAGAAGCGTAGTCTTCGACAGGATTAGCTATCCCCCTCTTATTCTGGCATTCTACAGTTCAGTCCACCGATATGGCCCTTTACACATATACCCATGCATATGTAGTGTAGCTCCTTGCTTGCGAGTACTTTGGATGAGTACTCACGGTTGCTTTTCTCCCTCTTTTCCCCCTTTCCTTTCATTCTGGTTGCCGCAACCAGACGTTGGAGCCCAGGATCCAGACGTCACCGTCGCTGACGACTCCTACTACACTGGAGGTGCCTACTACTACATGTAGGCCGCTGACGACGACCAGGAGTAGTTTAGGAGGATCCCAGGCAGGAGGGCTGTGCCTCTTTCGATCTGTATCCCAGTTTGTGCTAGCCATCTTATGGAAACTTGTTTAATTTATGTCTGTACTCAGATATTGTTGCTTCCGTTGACTCGTCTATGATTGAGCACTTGTATTCGAGCCCTCGAGGCCCCTGGCTTGTATTATGATGCTTGTATGACCTTTTTTTATTTGTAGAGTTGTGTTGTGATATCTTCCCGTGAGTCTCTGATCTTGATCGTACACGTTTGCGTGTATGATTAGTGTACGATTGAATCGGGGGCGTCACAAGTTGGTATCAGAGCCGACTGCCTGTAGGAATCCCCCTTCCACACTCCTTGGCCGAAGTCGAGTCTAGACATTGCAAAAACTTTTCCTAACATGGTTGTGTGTCTTACGGGCCCATGTCGCCATTGGGTGGTAGTAGGATCTTTTATTCCTCGACCTATACTCTGGGACTCTAACATCTCTTTTATTCAGGTTAAACGATTTTACTAACTCTGAGTCTAGGTTCTCGATAATACTTTCTCCCGGAGAGCCCTTCAGTCCAGATGATCACCTACTGCACCAGAAGATTCGAAAGATCCCCTCAGACGTTCTCTCGATACTTTGTGCTATCACTATTGCAGTTCCCTTCTAACAATAAAACCCCTATGGGTAACCATTAGGCCTGGGCGTTCGGTATAAACCGAAAATTCGGTTTCTACCATTCGTTTTTTTTATAATTTTGGTTAGGAAAGGTGAAAACCGAAATTTACTTTACAAAATAGATAACCGAAAATTCGGTTAACCGAGATTTCGATTTGGTATTCGGTTTTATTACCGTATTAGCCGAATGCAATAAGAATTTCAGCTGTGTGCTAGCTACCTTCCACCTACGCTCTTATATAAGCTAGGACTCCAACTCCTTCTGTATGTCCAGCCGAGGTGGGACTAAACTAAGTTACATGCAACCGGCAGCGCGCGCGTACAGTGGACTCACTAGAGAAAAAGAAAGCCAGTAAGAGCTTTGGGCCTTGCACGCAGGTTGGTTGACTTGGCCCAAGAATTTTCCTTCCGCTGTCGCGCGCGCATGCTGCAGAGCCTACGTACTACACACTGGAGAAACTACTGTAGGTTTACATCATGATGTATGTTCGGTTTCCTATTCGGCTAACCGAGCTAAAAACTGTACCGACCGAAGTAAATTCGGTTTGCAGAGTTAAAAACCGAAATTTTCTATTCCAGCAACAAAAACCGAAATTTTGGTTTTTTCGGTTTCGGTATCGGTTCGGTCTTCGGTTCGTCGGTTTTTATGCCCACCCCTAGTAACCATGCACACTTGTCATTCTTACAATCATTCCCCGTTGTTCTTGTTATTACAAGATACCCCGAAATTCTCTTTATTGTTCCGAGAATACTTTGTGCCTACTGCCTTGTAGTTCGTTGCCACTTGAATACCTCTACGGATAATTTCTTGCACCTATAGAGTATCCGCTCATCCCCAGTTGATTCATATATTTCACAAAAAGTTTTTGAAATACCATCCGTTCTTCTAAAAATCCTTGACATCCTAATGCTCTTGAAATTCTTGCTTGCTAGCATTATGATTAATCCCATAAGTCTGGTAATCTTATTGGCATCCTTGGTCATTATCATTTTGTGTCTGTTGATTCAATATGATGTGAATGCTGACAATCCTCAATCAGATCCTAGAATTCGTGCTTCTGGTTCAGACGTCAATTTAAACATGAGTTGGATCTCGACCAATCAAATTGTCATTGGTTGTACCCCTAAGCTTACTCAACTTATCCATCCTTAATCAGAGAAATTGGTTCTGATCCCTTGATTTGGAAATCATAACCCCATTACATTTGAGCTTTGAATTAGTCAGTTGTTTCTATCATCTGATCCCCTTGCATTCTTCCTTCTTCTGGTTGAGTATCGATGCTCACATCAGATCCCTTGTGGACCGCCAGATCCTTTGTTGGATTTCATCCGACATCGTCCTTCATATTCAATAACCTTGTGAGCCTTTCCACAGGTATATAATGCCTTTGGTAAAATTGTATCCTTACCTTGTCATCCATGCTCTACTTTCGAGCTTGTGTATTTACTTTTGAAACTGGTGGTATAAGTTTCTAAGATGACCTGATGGGTTGAACCTATGCCTTCCCCTAATTTGTGAGAACCCGAAAGTTTTGCAAGGTTCATACTCTGGTAATTCACCAGGTAGGTCTTTGCACTCAAATCATTTTTTTAGAGTAGTGAATGAAAGGTTATGCATTGAAGAAGTGGGAGTCGACCTTGAACTTTGTGTTCATGCCCATGGACACGATGTAGATCTTATCATGGAAGCTTCTCTTAAATTAATTATCCCCTTAGTATAAGTTCATCTTATATCTGGGATTTGATCTTTTACAATCGTGGTTCCGGCCATATTGTTCTTCTTTGATCCCATTTCTCGAACAAGATAAATTACTTGTCTTCTGCACCTCATTTCACCTGTCAAGCATCTATTCTACTCTACCTTCGAGTATTACCCCTTGGTATCTCAAGGATATCAACCCATTGCACTTCCTCTTATGAATTTCTGATGAAGTAATACCTTTCACTGTCATGGTCACTCCACGGGTTCTGGGTTGTCATCAACCGAAAACACCAGGTTGTGAATCAAATCAACACTGAGATTCAGTACTCCCAGTACTTTGTTGTTGAGAATTTTAATACCCCATCACGTCATTCCTCGCTTGATCGGCTACATCATTATCATGCTAATTTTAACTGTGCTACCTGGTTCTTCTTCCCGAAGCACAATTTTAGACGATGAGCTAAGCTTATGTCGATTTTCCTCATCATATCATTTCGCCTTGAACAACAAGCTTGATTTCGAGTTTGTGTCATACCCTTGGTTCCAATAACCTTTCGCTTCATCATTCCTTTGACTTGATGTTGTCGCTGATTGATTACATCTTCATGGAATCTCTCGACAAATGTGTCGTGATCTTCATCAACCTTATGAGCTCCTCCAGGATATCAATCAGATTCATGAAGAGAAATACCATCCTTGCCCTCGAAGAGTTGTGTTATCATCGGCCACTTTATTGCCTTCCCTCCAACACAAACTTGTTCATGTTTTGTGTTATACCTTGAGTTCCTTGCTACCCATCATTGTTCTTCTTTACCTTGGACATTACCACCTTTTATGTCAAGAATGTCGTGGGAATTTCACCACCTCTTAAGAATTCTTGGTATGGTGATACTTCTCACCATCACCATTCTTTCTTGGGTCCTCGTGTTGATTCCAACCGGGGTACCAACAAGTGAGCCGTGCTGTTTGGATTATGCCCTTCTAGCAACCCTCTTGTTTTGAAGTTAATGATTGGCCGTTCATTCTTAGACTATTGATTATTGAATCACCATTCCAACGTTGGTCGTGCAACCCAGCCCATATTCGGGTGCACCTTTCAACCAATGTTTAATTGTGTATGTTTTCCTTGAGCATACATCACTATACCATTTGATCTGACAAATGTTATCTCCTTGATCACGTAATTGTGGAAATTCATCTTTTGTTAATCTCGATGAATTGCTGCTGATTCTATTAGCCACCTCCTCATCCTCTTGTTGGTTTACTGATTAACTCTTGTTTCGGAACTCGCTTCCATAGTTCTTTTCTCGAGAATTTTACAATGTCATCTTGTCAATTTGTATTACACCTTTTCCTCTCAGGCATCCTGAGTCTGAGGTATTTTGACACCGATCAGATCTGAATCTTGGTCAGATATGATGGTTGGGACATTTTCCAAAAGTCATAACATTGGTCTTTATTTTATCCCGGCAGGGTGATGTCATGCCTAACACACCTGGCCGGGGGACCTATTGTTATAGTTTCCTTTTTCTCAAGGTTAACCATTCTTCCTGGAGGAAATTGTAAGACTTAATTTATAAGTTGCTCCTGATGGATCATTTGTGTATCCAAAGTCTGGCCTTTGTTGGAACACCATATCATTGCTACCTCGAGGCATGACTATGATATCACGCTCATCAACAAGAACATTGGAGGCGCGATGATAAATGTTTCTTGATCAATTATCCGAACACCGCTATATGGGTAATGTCATGAAAATTTTCTCCCCTACCTAAAGAGTTTTCTACATTATATCCTGTCATGGATATCATGCTCTGCTTGTCCTTGGGAAGGATATACCCTTGAAATATGTGTTTAAACACATTTTCCTTTCCATTGTTCTGTTTAATCTGATAATCGTATTTTCCTTTCCATTGGTTGGTTTAACATTTCTTGTGATCTTTATGATCTAAGCAATAATATTCTCCTGCTTATGTAAACACCTCAGTGTACAACTCTATCAGTAAGACCCTGTTACTATTGTTGATGACATTCTGGTAACCATCGATGGACGAAAACTTTGCCTATTGGTTCGCCTCATCCTAACGAGCAGAAAAATAGTTCTCTTCGTCCCTCGCCCTTGGTACCGATGTTGTTGCTGACATAATCGACATGATACCCTCTGACATGCCTTGCTTGCATGATCACGCAAGATATCTCTGCCCTTCCTACTTTTAACCCACATGGTGGGTCCATAACCCACAGTTCCACAGGATCGAAACCTGACTCTCCTATACCCCCTGTTTCCAAACTTATTCCTCGCGCTTGGCTACGTATTTAATTCATATGCCACCTTCCTAGTGCTCTATTCTGGTATCAGACGCAATAATTACTCTCGCTGCTCTGAACCCCTTTCTCACTCTGGTTCAGACTTCGAGCAACTATCTATCCGCTTGGAACCTCTAATTGTACCTTCGTACCTTACTCTTGATGTATTTTATATGTTCAACTCGAGAGATAATCTTATGCTCATTCATGGGTTAACCCAGATTGTTTCCCTCCTAAGCATTCTGTCATAGCCAAGCTGCCCCTTACCTATTTGTAAGTACGTTGGAGTTCCCAAGGAAAAGGATGCCGACTTCACCATGATGTCCTGAAGCAGAGAAATAAAGACATCAACGAGGAGGATCAACTACTTCAGGAAGAGCAACCAAGACCGAGAACACTCGTTAGAATTTTCGTAACCCAATCCCTCCCCCCTTAGTCCCCCTCTTAAATCTCGGGACAAGATTTCTTGTAGTGGAGGAGAATTGTGACACCCGGATAATTAAGCTACAGTAACCTCTGCTAATGACGCCATGTCACCTCCATACTGTCGCTAATCTCGCGTTAGTTCAAAACGATTCGAATTCAAATTTGAATTTTTGGCAAACAACCAAGGTTTTCAAACTTTAAAACAAAAATGTTCGGACTGTGTCAAATATTGCATAGATAATTATGGTGAAGTAAACACATTTTTAGAAAATGCATAAATATTTTAAATTGAATAAAATAGAAAGGAAAATAAATAAAAAGAAACAATTGAAAGGAAAACAAAAGAAAAGAAAAACAACAAACCCCCCCTCCGCTGGGCCAAGTGGCCCAGCTGGCCTCCGCCGCCCGAATGGGCCGACCCAACCGCCCCACACCCCACTCCCTATACCCCCTGGGGGCACCGAACCCTAGCCCCACGACCACCACTCCCCCATGTTGCTCTCTCCCCCTCCCCGATCCAGATCTGGATCGAGGAACGAACACACGACGCCCATCCTCGTCGCCCCGCACGCGCCCTCCTCTCCCTTGCGCGACGCCCGCCTCGATGCCATCCTCGTCGCCTCGCCAGTGCTGCTCCACCGACGCCGCCTCGTCCGCGTCGTGCTCGCCGCCCCAAGGCCAACTCGCCGGAGCCACCGCCATCGACGTGCTCCTTCGCCCCCTCGCCTCCCCATCTCCTCCTCGTCGGCCGACATCGAGCCCACTGCCATCCCCCTATAGCTCCCATGTGAGGAACCCCCCTCTTGTACTCCCTCTCCTCCCCGTGCGCGCCTCCCACTCGCGCCCTGGACGCCTTGCGCGCCCCTGGCCACGCTCACCCGCCTAAGGCCGCTCGCCTCTGCCTGTTGTTCGCCGTGACCGCGCCCTATGCGCGCACGCGCCCGTCCCCGACTCCTCGCACCGTCTGTGCCACCCCGCGCGTTCGTCACGCCCGCAGTGGGGTCTCCCTCGCCCGCCCTGCCGCACATGCGCCGCCTACTCCCCCGCCGGCCTCGCTCTGCAGCTCCTCCGCTGCTTGGCCACGCCCGGCGCCCTCCCCCGCCTCCTGGCTGCGCCCTGCACTCGCCGTCAACAGCCACGGCCGCCGCCGAAGACCCTGCTGCCCCATGCATCCCGCTTGTCGGTCTAGTCCCCGCCACCGACCGTGACCTTGGCCGCCGGCGCTGCCCCGCGGCTAGTCTGGGCGAGCCCCCAGTCGGGCGGGTTGGCGCCCGTCGCCCAGTAACGCCCGCTGCCCACCCCGTAACCGCTAGCTCATGCGCCCGTTAAGGCCATGGGCCTATGACAAACGGGCCCCAGCGCCCCAGAACGTTTTTAAAAAATAGTAATAAAAATAAATTTAATTAATTAATTAACTAAATTAATTAAGTTAATTAATCCAATTTAATTAATCTAATTAAACTGTTAGTTTATTTAAACAGTAATTAGTTTAACTTAAACCCTAATTAACCTAATAGTGTATGACACGTGGGTCCCACTGGACCCACACGTTAGTTTGACCAGTCAAGACCTCTATTGACTGCTGACGTCATGCTGACATCATGATGACGTAATCAAACACTGTTTTGGATAATGTTGAATTAAATTAATTAAATAAATTCTAAAAATGATATAAACCTGTAGAAAATCATATAAAATGAACCGTAGCTCAGATGAAAATACTTTCTAAATGAAAGTTGCTCAGAACGACGAGACGAATTCGGATACGTAGCCCGTTCGTCCGCCACACATCCCTCGCATAGCGAACATGCAACTTTCCCCCTCCGATTCATCTGTCCAAAAACGCAAAACACCGGGGATACTTTCCCGGACGTTTTCCCCCTTCGCCGGTATCACCTCGTACTATGTTAGGGCACACCTAGCACCGCGTATTGACATGTTATGCTTTGTGATGCTTTGATTGCTTTGTTATTTATTGTGTTCCCATCCGTTACTTCTTTCCGGTAGACACCGAGGCCACTGCCGGTACCCCTGTGATCGACTACATCGACGACGAACCCTTTTTGCCAGAGCAACCAGGCAAGCCCCCCCCCCTTGATCACCAGATATCGTATATTCTTCTCTATACTGCTTGCATTAGAGTAGTGTAGCATGTTACTGTTCAGTTACTCCTATTCTGTTGCATAGCCTATCATTGTTGCTACAATCATTGATACCTTACCCGCAATCCTAAATGCTTAGTATAGGATGCTAGTTTATCATCATTGGCCCTACATTCTTGTCAGTCTGCCTTGCTATACTATTGGGCCGTGATCACTCGGGAGGTGATCACGGGTATATACTATACATACATACTTTTCAGGTGGTGACTAAAGTCGTGTCAGCTTGTTGAGTACCCGCAAGTGATTCCGATGTGGGGGCTGGAAGTATAGGTGGCTCCATCCCGGTAGAGGTGGGCCTGGGTTCCCGACGGCCCCCGACTGTTACTTTTTGGCGGAGCGACAGGGCAGGTTGAGACCACCTAGGCGAGAGGTGGGTCTGGCCCTGGTCGGCGTCCGTGGTTACTTCATAATAACATGCTTAACGAGATCTTGGTATTTGATCTGAGTCTGGCCACTGGCCTATACGCACTAACCAACTACACGGGAAAGATATGGGCACTCGACGTCGTGGTATCAGCCAAAGCCTTCGTGACGTCAGCGACTGAGTGGCGTGTGCCGGATTGGACCGTAAGCCTGCTCTTGTATTAAGGGGGCTAGGTCTGCTTCCGGCCGCGTTCACAACGTGCAGGTGTGCAATGGGCGATGGGCCCAGACCCCTGCGCGCATAGGATTTAGACCGGTGTGCTGACCTCTATGTTGTGCCTAGGTGGGACTGCGGCGTGTTGATCTTCCGAGGCCGGGCATGACCCAGGAAAGTGTGTCCGGCCAAATGGGATTGAGCGTGTTGGGTTATGTGGTGCACCCCTGCAGGGAAGTTTATCTATTCGAATAGCCGTGTCCCTCGGTAAAAGGACGACCCGGAGTTGTACCTTGACCTTATGACAACTAGAACCGGATACTAATAAAACACACCCAGACAAATTCCACAGACAACCCGGTGATCGCTTTTCCACAGGGCGACGAGGGGAGGATCGCCGGGTAGGATTATGCTATGCGATGCTACTTGGAGGACTTCAATCTACTCTCTTCTACATGCTGCAAGACGGAGGCTGCCAGAAGCGTAGTCTTCGACAGGATTAGCTATCCCCCTCTTATTCTGGCATTCTGCAGTTCAGTCCACCGATATGGCCCTTTACACATATACCCATGCATATGTAGTGTAGCTCCTTGCTTGCGAGTACTTTGGATGAGTACTCACGGTTGCTTTTCTCCCTCTTTTCCCCCTTTCCTTTCATTCTGGTTGCCGCAACCAGACGTTGGAGCCCAGGATCCAGACGTCACCGTCGCTGATGACTCCTACTACACTGGAGGTGCCTACTACTATGTGCAGGCCGCTAACGACGACCAGGAGTAGCTTAGGAGGATCCCAGGCAGGAGGGTTGCGCCTCTTTCGATCTGTATCCCAATTTGTGCTAGCCATCTTATAGCAACTTGTTTAATTTATGTCTGTACTCAGATATTGTTGCTTCCGCTGAATCGTCTATGATCGAGCACTTGTATTCGAGCCCTCGAGGCCCCTGGCTTGTATTATGATGCTTGTATGACCTTTTTTTATTTGTAGAGTTGTGTTGTGATATCTTCCTGTGAGTCTCTGATCTTGATCGTACACGTTTGCGTGTATGATTAGTGTACGATTGAATCGGGGGCGTCACAAATAGCTATAACATAGGGTGACACAGAACTAGCTCTAGTTCATCAATGTAATGTAGGCATGTATTTCGTATATAGTCATACGTGCTTATGGAAAAGAACTTGCATGACATCTTTTGTTCTACCCTCCCGTGGTAGCGGGGTCCTAGCGGAAACTAAGGGATATTAAGGCCTCCTTTTAATAGAGAACCGGAACAAAGCATTAGCACATAGTGAATACATGAACTCCTCAAACTATGATCATCACCGAGAAGTATCCCAATTATTGTCACTTCGGGGTTGTCGGATCATAACACATAATAGGTGACTATAGACTTGCAAGATAGGATCAAGAACACACATATATTCATGAAAACATAATAGGTTCAGATCTGAAATCATGGCACTCGGGCCCTAGTGACAAGCATTAAGCATAGCAAAGTCATAGCAATATCAATCTCAGAACATAGTGGATACTAGGGATCAAACCCTAACAAAACTAACTTAATTACATGGTATATCTCATCCAACCCATCCCTGTCCAGCAAGCCTACAATGGAATTACTCACGCACATCATTGAGCATCATGAAATTGGTGATGGAGGATGGTTGATGATGATGACAGCGACGAATCCCCTTCTCCGGAGTCCCGAACGGACTCCAGATTAGCCCTTCCGAGATTAGGGCTTGGCGGCGGCTCCGTATCGTAAAACGCGATGAAACTTTCTCTCTGATTTTTTTCTCCGAGAGACGGAATATATGGAGTTGGAGTTGAGGTCGGCGGAGACTCAGGGGGCCCACGTGACAGGGGGGTGCCCCCCCCACCACTACTAGAAAAAGGGCTGCTAGTGGCGCACCTGTTTTCGCTACTAATGGCACACTACAGGTGCGCCATTAGTATTGCCCACGATGCGCCATTAGTAACAATTTTTTTCATTTTTTTTTTTCATTTTTTTCTATTTTTTTTCTATTTTTTTGTTTTTTCTTAATCTCAGGTCACTATTGCTTAATCTCAGGTCAATATGCTTAATCTCAGGTCAAATCGCACTCCATTGTCAAACTTACCGAAAGGTCACCCATCCACACTACTTCAGCCCAAGCACGCTTAACTTCAGAGTTCTATCCAACCCCAGCAACAGCTCACTTCACAGACACTTATTGATATATCTAGCATATCAATCCTATTATACCTTGTTGATGTCTAGGACTTTGTTCATGTTCATGACTATGATGAAATTTTGAAAAATATTTCAAACTTCCCGGTCATATTACGTATCATTTTTTGAAAAAAAATAAAAAAAATTCAAAACCAATTTTTTTTTGTTACTAGTGGCGCACCACATCCACGGTGCGCCACTAGTAAGTTTGAATTTTTTTTGAATTTTTTTGCCTCCAGATCTTGAAAGTCCTGTAACTTTTTTTCTGTTAGGTTTTTGGGGATTTTGAAAATATTTAACGGGGTTCCCCCAGTTAAATTCGGATGTAACTTTTTGAAGAGATGATTTTTCATATAAAAAACTTTTTAATCCGAGTTCGTATGTAAAAGTTATGCCCATTTTACAAATTTCCAGAGAGATTTTGCAAATAAAGTCAAAATTCATATTTGTAAATTTTCCCAACAACTAGACCACATATCACATGGGAAACTTATTTTCTTTTATTTTTTTTGACATTTTTATCATTTTCTTTTATTTTTTTAAAACTGAAAAGGCGGTCCACCGGGGGGGGGGGGGGCATTCGGTGGAATTTTTGGGCCAAGTTAGTAATGGCGCACCGTGGCAGTGGTGCGCCATTACTAGTTCAACTAGTAATGGCGCACCACTCCCACGGTGCGCCATTACTAGTTTTGAAAAAAAAATTGAATTTTTTTTTGAAAAAAATTACTAGTGGCGCACCGTGGATATGGTGCGCCATTACTAGTTAAAACTAGTAATGGCGCACTATCCCCTGGTGCGCCATTACTAGTTTTCAAAAAAAAAATTGAATTTTTTTACTAATGGCGCACCGTGGATGTGGTGCGCCATTACTAGTTTAACTAGTAATGGCACACTATCCCTTGGTGCGCCATTAGTAGTTTTTGAAAAAAAATTGTTACTAATGGCGCACCAGGGATGTGCTGCACCAACACATGGTGCGCCATTAGTATATAGTAGTGGCGCACCACATGTCTGGTGCACCATTAGTGTCCATTTCATCTATAGCCCTTTTCCTAGTAGTGCACCCTCGTGGACAGGGTGTGGGCCCCCTGGTGTTGATTCTTTCGCCAACATTTTTTATATTTTCCAAAAAGTGCCTCCATGGATTTTCAGGACATTTCGAGAACTTTTGTTTTCTACACATAAAACAACATCATGGCAGTTCTGCTGAAAACAGCGTCAGTCCGGGTTAGTTTCATTCAAATCATGCAAGTTAGGGTCCAAAACAAAGGCAAAAGTGTTTGGAAAAGTAGATACGTTGGAGACGTATCAACTCCACCAAGCTTAAACCTTTGCTTGTCCTCAAGCAATTCAGTTGATAAACTAAAAGTGATAAAGAAAAACTTTTACAAACTCTATTTGCTGTTATTGTTGTAAACATGCAAAGCCATCATTCAGGTTTCAGCAAATATTATGAACTAACCATACTCACAATAACACTTAGGTCTCACAATTACTCATATCAATAGCATAATCAGCTAGCGAGCCATAATAATAAAACTCGGATAACAACACTTTCTCAAAACAATCATAACATGATATAACAAAATGGTATCTCGCTAGCCCTTTTTGAGACCGCAAAACATAAATGCAGACCACCTTTAAAGATCAAGGACTGACTAAACATTGTAATTCATGGTAAAAGAGATCCAGTGAAGTCATACCCAATATAAACCAATAGTAATGAATGCAACTGACAGTGTGCTCTCCAGCGGGTGCTTTTTAATAAGAAGGGTGATGACTCAACATAGAAGTAAATAGATAGGCCCTTCGCAGAGGGAAGCAGGGATTTATAGAGGTGCCAGAGCTCGATTTTAAAATAGAGATTGAATAACATTTTGAGCGGCATACTTTCACTGTCAACGCAACAACTATGACATGGCTGTATCTTCCATACTACATGCATTATAGGCAGTTCCCAAACAGAATGGTAAAGGTTTATACTCCCCCAACCACTGATACGTCTCCAACGTATCTATAATTTATGAAGCATTCATGCTATATTATTATCTGTTTCGAATGATTATGGGCTTTATTATACACTTTTATATTACTTTTGGGACTAACCTATTAACCAGAGGCCCAACCCATATTGCTATTTTATTGCCTATTTCAGTATTTCAAAGAAAAGGAGTATCAAACGGAGTCCAAACGGAATGAAACCTTCGGCAGCGTGATTTTTGGGAAGAATATGATCCTGGAGACTTAGAGTTCACGTCAGAAGATCCTCGAGGAGGCCAGGAGATAGGGGGGAGCGCCCCCTACTGGGCGCGCCCCTGTCTCATGGGCCCCTCGAGCACCTCCCGACCGACTTCTTTCGCCTATATAAGCCTACGTACACTAAAAACATCGAATATCACAGTAGATCGGGAGTTCCACCGTCGCAAGCCTCTGTAGCCACCAAAAACCTCTCGGGAGTCCGTTCCGGCACCCTGCCGGAGGGGGAACCCATCACCGGTGGCCATCTTCATCATACCGGCGCTCTCCATGACGAGGAGGGAGTAGTTCACCCTCGGGGCTGAGGGTATGTACCAGTAGCTATGTGTTTGATCTCTCTCTCTCTCTCTCGTGTTCTCTCTATGGCACGATCTTGATTTATCGCGAGCTTTGCTATTGTAGTTGGATCTTATGATGTTTCTCCCCCTCTACTCTATTGTGATGAATTGAGTTTCCCTTTTGAAGTTATCTTATCGGATTGAGTCTTTATTTGAGAACACTTGAAGTATGTCTTGCCGTGTTTATCTGTGGTGACAATGGGATATCACGTGCCACTTGATGTATGTTTTGGTGACCAACTTGCGGGTTCCGCCCATGAACCTATGCGTAGAGGTTGGCACATATTTTCTTGACTCTCCGGTAGAAACTTTGGGGCACTCTTTGAAGTACTTTGTGTTGGTTCGATGAATTTTAGATTGTGTGACACATATCATATAATCATGCCCACGGATACTTGAGGTGACAATGGAGTATCTAGGTGACATTAGGGTTTTGGTTGATTTGTGTCTTAAGGTGTTATTCTAGTACGAAGTCTTTTATAGATTGATCCGAAAGAATAACTTTGAGGTGGTTTGTACCCTACCATAATCTCTAGGTTTGTTCTCCGCTACTAGTGGCTTTGGAGTGACTCTTTGTTGCATGTTGAGGGATTATTATATGATCTATCTATGTTATTATTGTTGAGAGAACTTGCACTATTGAAAGTATGAACCCTAGGCCTTGTTTCCTATCATTGCAATACCGTTTACGCTCACTTTTACCACTTGTTACCTTGCTGTTTTTATATTTCCATATTACAAATACCTTTATCTACCATCCATATTGCACTTGTATCACCATCTCTTCGCCGAACTAGTGCACCTATACAATTTACCATTGTATTGGGTGTGTTGGGGACACAAGAGACTCTTTGTTATTTGGTTGCAGGGTTGCTTGAGAGAGACCATCTTCATCCTACGCCTCCCACGGGTTGATAAACCTTAGGTCATCCACTTGAGGGAAATTTCCTGCTGTCCTACAAACCTGTGCACTTGCAGGCCCAACAACGTCTACAAGAAGAAGGTTGTGTAGTAGACATCAATCTCTTTTCTGGCGCCGTTGCTGGGGAGGTGAGTGCTTGAAGGTATATCTTTAGATCTTGCAATCAAGTCTTTTAGTTTCTCGCTTTATCACTAGTTTAGTTTATAAAAGAAAGCTACCAAAAAAATGGAGTTAAGTTTGTCTCATATGCTTCGTCTTTTTAATATCTTTCGTGAGTATGAAGGAAAGGAAAATTGTGCTCAAGTGCTAGAAGAAGAATGCATTAAAATGCTTGGTACTAAATCTTTGAATGATGAGCATGATTGCAATGTTGTTAGTTTGAATTCCTTGAACATCCATGATGCTAATGATATGCAAAGCCACAAGCTTGGGGAAGCTATGTTTGATGGAGATGATATTTTTTGTCCCCCAAGTTTTGATGAGAATATTTGTTATGATGAAATCATGCCTCCTATTTATGATGATTATATTGATGAAAGTGGGTTTGGAAGAGTGTCAACTTTAGGAAGTAGTGATCCCACTATTTTGGAGGATGTTGAATCTTATTGTGATGAACATGAAAGTGGATTTGGAAGAGTGTCAATTTTATTTAGTGATGATTCCACTATTGCGGAAGAGTTTCCAATTGATTATGAGAACAAAGTTGCTATCTATGATGATTATTGTGATGACTTGTATGCTATTAGGAATAATGATAAACATGAAACATGTCATCATGATTTTAGTTTTCAATTGGATTATGCCTCACATGATAATTATTTTGTTGAGTTTGCTCTCACTACTATTCATGAGAAGAATTTTGCTTATGTGGAGAATAGTAAATTTTCTATGCTTGTAGATCATGAAAAGAATGCTTTAGGTGCTGGTTATATTGTTGAATTTATTCATGATGCTACTGAAAATTACAATGAGGGAGGAACATATGCCTGTAGGAATTGCAATAATATCAAGTTTCCTCTCTATGTGCTTAAAATCTTGAAGCTATGCTTGTTTTACCTTCCTATGCTAGTTGATTATTGTTCCCAAAAGTTGTTTGCGCACAAAATCCCTATGCATAGGAAGTGGGTTAGACTTAAATGTGCTAGTCATATGCTTCATGATGCTCCCGTTGTGTTTCAATTCTTATCTTTTATGTGAGCATCATTGTCATCATCATGCCTAGCTAGAAAGGCATTAAAGAAAAGCGCTTGTTGGGAGACAACCCAATGTTTACCCTTACTGTTTTTTTTGTGTCCACATGATTATGCTTCTGTAGTAATCATGTTTTATAGCTTTTGTTTCAATAAAGTGCGAAGTAAGACCTTTAGGATAGCTTACGGTGATAGTTGTGTTGATCCTGCTGAAAATCAGAAACTTTTGCACCCAGTAAATTAGTTTTGTTAATTCACAAAAACGTTATTCTGATCTGATTCTTTTTGATATGGATTGGTACAGAAATTTATCAGGGCTTCCTAATTTGGTAGAATTTTTGGAGTTTTAGAAGTATACGTTTGATACAGATTACTACAGACTATTCTGTTTTTGACAGATTCTGTTTTCTATGTGTTGTTTGCTTATTTTGATGAATCTATGGCTAGTATTAAGTGGTATGAACCATAGAGAAGTTAGAATACAGTAGATATTACACCATTATGAATTTATAATGAGTTCATTACAGTACCTAAGTGGTGGTTTTATTTTCTTATACTAACGGAGCTTACCAGTTTTCTATTGAGTTTTGTGTTGTGGAGTTTTCAAATTTTGGGTAAGGATTCGATGGACTATGGTATAAGGAGTGGCAAGAGCCTAAGCTTGGGGATGCCCAAGGCACCCCAAGATAATATTCAAGAATATCCAAAAGCCTAAGCTTGGGGATGCCCCGGAAGGCATCCCCTCTTTCGTCTTCGTTCATCGGTAATTTTACTTGGAGCCATATTTTTATTCACCACATGATATGTGTTTTGCTTGGAGCGTCATTTTCTTTTGTTAGTATTTGCTTTCTGTTATTTAGAATAAATTTTTTCATCTATATTTTCAATAAAAATGTTAAGGATAGCCTTTACCATGCTTATTTTGCTAGTATATATGTTGCTGTTTGAAAACAGAAAGTTTACTGCTGTTGCAAAAATTCCCTAGAAAATTCAGAACATGATATAATGTTGAAACTTTTTGCATAATGAGCTATGATAAGTTTACTACAGTGGGAATTTTATTTCATAATTTTTGGAGTTAGGGAAGTATGATGAATCTTGCATTCTTTACAGACTGTACTTTTTTGACAGATTGCTGTTATGTTTGCATTGTTTGCATATATTTGCTTGTTTAATGATTCTATTTGAGGATAGGAGTATTAAATATGCAGAGGAATTTAGTATTCAATGTTGAATAATAATTTTAGTGATTTGTTACAGTAGAAATTGATAAGGTTTTGCATTGGTTTATACTAACCTATCTCACGAGTTCTTGTTGAGTTTGGTGTGGATGAAGCTTTTGAGAAATAGAGAAACCATGATATGAGAGGAATTAAGGAGACCCAAAAGTTCAAGCTTGGGGATGCCCAAGGCACCCCAAGATAACATTTCAATAAGTATCAAGCATCTAAGCTTGGGGATGCCCCGGTAGGCATCCCACCTTTCTTCTTCAACAACTATCGGTTAGTATCGGTTGAGCCTAAGTTTTTGCTTCTTCACATGAGTTGTGCTATCCTTGCAATGTCATTTTATTTTGTTTTGCTTGATGGATGAATACAATACCAAGATCTGAAATTCCTTAATGAGAGAGAGTCTTCACATAGTTACATAATTATTTAGCTACTCATTGATCTTCACTTATATCTTTTTGGAGTAGTTTGTCATTTACTCGTGTGCTTCACTTATAACCTATGAGTAAATGGTTGAATGATTTGATTGTCATAAATCTGAAATTATATATGTCTCATTTGCTTATCCCATGGGGAGTAATGACTTCACATCTAAGAAGTAGAGGTTGTAAATTTATTGAAGGTTAGCAAGCATTGTATTGGTCATTTGAACAATTCAAGAAAGAATATTGAAGGAAGAGACATTTCACATATAAATACACTATCCTAGGCATCTTTTATAATTGGGAGCACTCATTAAGTATGCCATTCTACAGAGTTGATGTTGGACAAGGAAGACAACATAATGGTTTATGTTTTCCGACATCTCAGTTGAGCTTGCCTTTCCCCCTCATGCTAGCCAAAATTCCTTGCACCAAGTAGAGATACTACTTGTGCTTCCAAATATCCTTAAACCCAGTTTTGCCATGAGAGTCCTCCATACCTACCTATGGATTGAGTAAGATCCTTCAAGTAAGTTGTCTTCGGTGCAAGCAATAAAAATTGCTCTCTAAATATGTATGATCTTTTGGTGTGAAGAAAATAGCTTTATATGATCTTGTTATGGAAGCAATAAAAGCGACGGACTGCATAATAAAGGTCCATATACAAGTGGCAATATAAAGTGACGTTCATTCGCATTAAGATTTTGTGCATCCAACCCTAAAAGCACATGACAACCTCTGCTTCCCTTTGCGAGGGGCCCATCTTTTACTTTATGCAAGAGTCAAGGTGATCTTAACCTTTCCCTTTTTCATTTTATCCTTTGGCAAGCACCTCCTGTTGGAAAGATCCTGATATATATATCCAATTGGATGTAAGTTAGCATGAACTATTATTGTTGACATCACCCAAAGGTGAATACGTTGGGAGGCAATACTATAAGCCCCTATCTTTCTCAGTGTCCGATTAAAACTCCATAACCATTAGTATTGTGCGAGTGTTAGCAATTGTAGAAGACTATATGATAGTTGAGAATGTGGAGTTTGCTATTCCTGAAAATAAGATGAATTGCAATTGTTTGATGACTGAGAATGAACTTTGCTAGTTTTCAAGAAAGTTTATGGTCTATGCTTTGACATGTGAATTGCTTGTTACTTTATCATGAGAAGTTTTATGAGATGAACTACTGTTATGACATATTATCATGCTAGAAAAGGTGATTGAAATTATCATTGATCAAACTTGTGCACCTTCTAGCATTCACACTTCATAAATTCGTTCTTTTATCATTTACCTACTCGAGGATGAGCAGGAATTAAGCTTGGAGATGCTGATACATCTCCAACGTATCTATAATTTATGAAGCATTCATGCTATATTATTATCTATTTTGAATGATTATGGGCTTTATTATACACTTTTATATTACTTTTGGGACTAACCTATTAACCGGAGGCCCAACCCATATTGCTGTTTTATTGCCTGTTTCAGTATTTCGAAGAAAAGGAGTATCAAACGGAGTCCAAACGGAATGAAACCTTCGGCAGCATGACTTTTGGGAAGAATATGATCCTGGAGACTTGGAGTTCACGTCAGAAGATCCTCGAGGAGGCCAGGAGATAGGGGGCTCCCCCCTACTGGGCGCGCCCTCCTGTCTCGTGGGCCCCTCGAGCACCTCCCGACCGATTTCTTTCGCCTATATAAGCCTATGTACCCTAAAAACATCGAATATCATAGTAGATCGGGAGTTCCACAAGCCTCTGTAGCCACCAAAAACCTCTCGGGAGTCTGTTCCGGCACCCTGCCGGAGGGGGAACCCATCACCGGTGGCCATCTTCATCATCCCGGCGCTCTCCATGACGAAGAGGGAGTAGTTCACCCTCGGGGCTGAGGGTATGTACCAGTAGCTATGTGTTTGATCTCTCTCTCTCTCTCTCTCTCGTGTTCTCTCTATGGCACGATCTTGATGTATCGCGAGCTTTTCTATTGTAGTTGGATCTTATGATGTTTCTCCCCCTCTACTCTATTGTGATGAATTGAGTTTCCCTCTTGAAGTTATCTTATCGGATTGAGTCTTTATTTGAGAACACTTGATGTATGTCTTGCCGTGTTTATCTGTGGTGACAATGGGATATCATGTGGCACTTGATGTATGTTTTGGTGACCAACTTGCGGGTTCCGCCCATGAACCTATGCATAGAGGTTGGCACACGTTTTCTTGACTCTCCGGTAGAAACTTTGGGGCACTCTTTGAAGTACTTTGTGTTGGTTGGATGAATTTGAGATTGTGTGACGCATATCATATAATCATCCCACGGATACTTGAGGTGACAATGGAGTATCTAGGTGACATTAGGGTTTTGGTTCATTTGTGTCTTAAGGTGTTATTCTAGTACGAACTCTTTTATAAATTGATCCGAAAGAATAACTTTGAGGTGGTTTCGTACCCTACCATAATCTCTATGTTTGTTCTCCGCTATTAGTGGCTTTGGAGTGAGTCTTTGTTGCATGTTGAGGGATTGTTATATGATCTATCTATGTTATTATTGTTGAGAGAACTTGCACTAGTGAAAGTATGAACCCTAGGCCTTGTTTCCTATCATTGCAATACCGTTTACGCTCACTTTTACCACTTGTTACCTTGATGTTTTTATATTTCCATATTACAAATACCTTTATCTACCATCCATATTGCACTTGTATCACCATCTCTTCGCCGAACTAGTGCACCTATACAATTTACCATTGTATTGGGTGTGTTGGGGACACAAGAGACTCTTTGTTATTTGGTTGCAGGGTTGCTTGTGAGAGACCATCTTTATCCTATGCCTCCCACAGATTGATAAACCTTAGGTCATCCACTTGAGGGAAATTTGCTACTGTCCTACAAACCTGTGCACTTGCAGGCCCAACAACGTCTACAAGAAGAAGGTTGTGTAGTAGACATCAACCACCAACAAGAATCAATCCATGGCTTGCTCGAAACAATGAGTGCCTCCAACTAACAACAACCCTGGGGGAGTTTTGTTTAATTATTTTGATTTGCTTTGATCTTTTTGGATCATGGGACTGGGCATCCCGGTTACCGGCCCTTCCTCGTGAATGAGGAGCGGAGTCCACTCCTCTTGAGAATAACCCACCTAGCATGGAAGATATATGCAACCCTAGTTGTAACATGAGCTGCTTGAGCATACAAAACATAATTTCATTTGAAGGTTTGGTGTTTGGCACATACAAATTTACTTGGAACGGCAGGTAAATACCGCATATAGGAAGGTATGGTGGACTCATTTGGAACAACTTTGGGGTTTATGGAGTTTGGATGCACAAGCAGTATTCCTGCTTAGTATAGGTGAAGGCTAGCAGAAGACTGGGAAGCGACCAATTGAGAGAGCGACAACGGTCATAAACATGCATTAAAATTAATTCACACCGAATACAAGCATGAGTAGGATATAATCGACCATGAACATAAATATCATGAAGGCTATGTTGATTTGTTTCAACTACATGCGTGAACATGTGCCAAGTCGAGTCACTCAATTCATTCAAAGGAGGATACCATCCCATCATACCACATCATAATCATTCTAATAGCATGTTGGCACGCAAGGTAAACCATTATAACTCATAGCTAATCAAGCATGGCACAAGCACCTATAATCTCTAAATGTCATTGCAAATATGTTTACTTCATAATAAGCTGAATCAAGAACGATGAACTCATCATATTTACAAAAACAAGAAAGGTCGAGTTCATACCAGCTTTTCTCATCTCAATCAGTCCATGATATATTGTCATTATTGCCTTTCACTTGCACGACCGAACGATGTGTATAATAATAATAGTGCACGTGCATTGGACTAAGCTGGAATCTGCAAGCATTCAACTCAAGAGAGAAGACAAAGTAATATGGGCTCTAAGTTAAGTAAACAATCATGCATATGAGAGCCACTAAACATTTTCAATATGGTCTTCTCGACCCCCAAAGAAAATATAAGAGAATAAAACTATTTACACGGTAAAGCACCCAACAAGTAAAAGAAGAACGAGAAATCTTTTTGGGTTTTCATTTTTATTACTACTACAAGCATGGAAATTAAACTAACTATTTTTTTGGTTTTTATTAAGGTTTAACAAACACACAAGAAGAAAGCTAGAAAAAGAAATTTAAACTAGCATGGATAATACAATGAAAGAGTATGAGGGCCGACGACTAGTGTGTGAACATGAATGTAAAGTCGGTGAGAAATACGTACTCCCCCAAGCTTAGGCTTTTGTCCTAAGTTGATTGTTTTAGGGTGGAACCCTAAGTGAAGATCTTTCACGAATTGGAGGGGGAATCCCCAAGAACAAGATGAACACAAGAGGGAAAACAAGAGGAACACTCAAGAACAAGTCCAAATCACATATCCACTAGAATAACAAACACACAAGATCCACAAGGTACATGAACAATCAAAGGGAAATAAGATAAATGGTAGAGTTCATCCCAAATCCTATGAAGGAGATGAGGGCTTGATGATCCTATGATGGGGATCCTTCCCCAAGGAGGAGGTCTTGATGTTTGGTCGCTCCAAGAGGAGGTCTTGATCTCCTAGTGGAGTGGATCCATGGAGCAAAGCTCAGAAATGTCTATCATATACTTTGCTATCCCACAAATGACCTAGGAGATGCCCTTATATAGTCTAGGGACGGACTAGGAGGGGGAAAAGAGATTACATGGGCAAAAACCCAAAAAGACACGGGCTGTGCTGGAGGGGTCTGGGCACCCAGGCACTTGGGGCCGGGCACTCGGCCTACTCAGGGGCGCGGCTGGGAGAGGCCGGGCACCCGGGGGTGCAGCAGGAGGCCGGCTGGGGTGTGGCCAGGCACCCGGGGCCTCAAGCCCGGGCACCCGGGGTGGCACCCAGCGGCAGGCGGGCGAGGGCCGGGCTGTTGGAAATATGCCCTAGAGGCAATAATAAAGGGATTATTATTATATTTCCTTGTTCATGATAATTGTCTTTTAATTCATGCTATAATTGTATTATCCGGAAATCGTAATACACGTGTGAATACATAGACCACAACATGTCCCTAGTGAGCCTCTAGTTGACTAGCTCGTTGATCAACAGATAGTCATGGTTTCCTGACTATGGACATTGGATGTCATTGATAACGAGATCACATCATTAGGAGAATGATGTGATGGACAAGACCCAATCCTAAGCATAGCACAAGATCGTGTAGTTCGTTTGCTAGAGCTTTTCCAATGTCAAGTATCTTTTCCTTAGACCATGAGATCGTGTAACTCCCGGACACCGTAGGAGTGCTTTGGGTGTACCAAACGTCACACACTTAACTGGGTGACTATAAAGGTATACTACGGGTATGTCTAAAGTGTCTGTTGGGTTGACACGGATCGAGACTGGGATTTGTCACTCCGTATGACGGAGAGGTATCTCTGGGCCCACTCGGTAATGCATCATCATAATGAGCTCAAAGTGACCAAGTGTCTGGTCACGGGATCATGCATTACGGTACGAGTAAAGTGACTTGCCGGTAATGAGATTGCACGAGGTATTGGGATACCGATGATCGAATCTCGGGCAAGTAACATACCAATTGACAAAGGGAATTGTATACGGGGTTGCTTGAATCCTTGACATCGTGGTTCATCCGATGAGATCATCGAGGAGCATGTGGGAGCCAACATGGGTATCCAAATCCCGCTGTTGGTTATTGGCCGGAGAGCCGTCTCGGTCATGTCTACGTGTCTCCTGAACCCGTAGGGTCTACACACTTAAGGTTCGGTGACACTAGGGTTGTAGAGATATAAGTATGCAGTAAACCGAAAGTTGTTCGGAGTCCCGGATGAGATCCTGGATGTCACGAGGAGTTCCAGAATGGTCCGGAGGTAAAGAATTATATATGGGAAGTCGAGTTTCGTCCATCGGGAAAGTTTTGGGGGTCAATGGTATTGTATCGGGACCACCGGAAGGGTCCCGGGGGGTCCACCGGGTGGGGCCACCTATCCCGGAGGGCCCCATGGGCTGAAGTGGGAGGGGAACCAGCCCCTGGTGGGCTGGTGCGCCCCCCCTTGGGCCCCCCTGCGCCTAGGGTTGGGAACCCTAAGGAGGGGCGCCTCCACTTGCCTTGGGGGGCAAGGCACCCCCTTGGCCGCCGCCCCCACTAGGAGATCCCATCTCGTAGGGCCGGCGCCCCCCCGTTGGGGATGCTATATATAGAAGGGGGGAGGGAGGCAGCCGCACCCTTGCACTTCGCGCCTCCTTCCCCCTTGCTACACCTCTCCCTCCCGCAGACGCTTGGCGAAGCCCTGCCGGGATCCCTGCTGCATCCACCACCACGCCGTCGTGCTGCTGGATATTCATCAACCTCTCCTTCCTCCCTGCTGGATCAAGAAGGAGGAGACTTCACGCTGACCGTATGTGTGTTGAACGCGGAGGTGCCGTCCGTTCGGCGCTAGGATCTCCGGTGATTTGGATCATGACGAGTACGACTCCCTCAACCCCGTTCTCTTGAACGCTTCCACTCGATCTACAAGGGTATGTAGATGCACTCCTCTCTCTCGTTGCTAGATGAACTCATAGATTGATCTTGGTGAAACCGTAGGAATTTTTTTGTTTTCTGCAACGTTCCCCAACAGTGGCATCATGAGCTAGGTCTATGCGTAGTTCTCTTTGCACGAGTAGAACACAAATCTGTTGTGGGCGTAGATGATGTCAACTTTCTTGCCACTACTAGTCTTATTTTGCTTCAGCGGTATTGTGGGATGAAGCGGCCCGGACCGACCTTACACGTACGATTACGTGAGACAGGTTCCACCGACTGACATGCACTAGTTGCATAAGGTGGCTAGCGGGTGTCTGTCTCTCCCACTTTAGTTGGAGCAGATTCGATGAAAAGGGTCCTTATGAAGGGTAAATAGAAGTTGACAAATCACGTTGTGGCTTTTTCGTAGGTAAGAAAACTTTCTTGCTAGAACGCTATTGCAGCCACGTAAAAGATGCAACAACAATTAGAGGACGTCTAACTTGTTTTTGCAGCAATTTGCTTTGTGATGTGATATGGCCAAAAGTTGTGATGAATGTTGAATGATATATTGTGATGTATGAGATCATGTTCTTGTAATAGGAATCACGACTTGCATGTCGATGAGTATGACAACCGGCAGGAGCCATAGGAGTTCTCTTAATTATTGTATGACCTGCATGTCAATGATTTAACGCCATGTAATTACTTTACTTTATTCCTAAAACCGTTAGCTATAGTAGTAGAAGTAATAGTTGGTGAGCAACTTCATGGAGACACGATGATGGAGATCATGGTGTTATGCCGGTGACGAAGATGATCATGGAGCCCCGAAGATGGAGATCAAAGGAGCTATATGATATTGGCCATATCATGTCACTACTATTTGATTGCATGTGATGTTTATCATGTTTTTGCATCTTGTTTACTTAGAACGACGGTAGTAAATAAGATGATCCCTCATAATAATTTCAAGAAAGTGTTCCCCCTAACTGTGCGCCGTTGCGACAGTTCGTTGTTTCGAAGCACCACGTGATGATCGGGTGTGATAGATTCTAACGTTCACATACAACGGGTGTAAGACAGATTTACACATGCAAAACACTTAGGTTAACTTTACGAGCCTAGCATGTACAGACATGGCCTCGGAACACAGAGACCGAAAGGTTGAACATGAGTCGTATGGAAGATACAATCAATATGGAGATGTTCACCGATGATGACTAGTCCGTCTCACGTGATGATTGGACACGACCTAGTCGACTCGGATCATGTATCACTTAGATGACTAGAGGGAAGTCTAATCTGAGTGGGAGTTCATTAAATAATTTGATTAGATGAACTTAATTATCATGAACTTAGTCTAAAATCTTTGCAAAAATGTCTTGTAGATCAAATGGCCAACGCTCATGTCAACATGAACTTCAACGCATTCCTAGAGAAAACCAAGCTGAAAGATGATGGCAGCAACTATACGGACTGGGTCCGGAACCTGAGGATCATCCTCATAGCTGTCAAGAAAGCATATGTCCTAGAAGGACCGTTAGGTGAAGCACCCATCCCAGAGAACCAAGACGTTATGAACGCTTGGCAGTCACGTGCTGATGATTACTCCCTCGTTCAGTGCGTCATGCTTTACAGCTTAGAACCGGGGCTCCAAAAGCGTTTTTAGCAACACGGAGCATATGAGATGTTCGAGGAGCTGAAAATGGTTTTCCAAGCTCACGCCCGGGTCGAGAGATATGAAGTCTCCGACAAGTTCTATAGTTGTAAGATGGAGGAAAATAGTTCTGTCAGTGAGCACATACTCAAAATGTCTGGGTTGCACAACCGCCTGTCCCAGCTGGACATTAACCTCCCGGACGAGGCGGTCATTGACAGAATCCTTCAGTCGCTCCCACCGAGCTACAACAGCTTTGTGATGAACTACAATATGTAGGGGATGGTGAAAACTATTCCTGAAGTATTTTCAATGCTGAAGTCAGCAAAGGTAGAAATCAAAAAGGAACATCAAGTGTTGATGGTCAATAAAACCACCAAGTTCAAGAAAGGCAAGGGTAAGAAGAACTTCAAGAAGGACGGCAAGGATGTTGCCGCGCCCGGTAAGCCAGTTGCCGGGAAGAAGTCAAAGAATGGACCCAAGCCTGAGACTGAGTGCTTTTATTGCAAAGGGAAGGGTCACTGGAAGCGGAACTGCCCCAAATACTTAGCGGACAAGAAGGCCGGCAACACTAAAGGTATATGTGATATACATGTAATTGATGTGTACCTTACCAGTGCTCGTAGTAGCTCCTGGGTATTTGATACCGGTGCTGTTGCTCATATTTGTAACTCAAAGCAGGAGCCGCGGAATAAGCGGAGACTGGTGAAGGACGAGGTGACGATGCGCGTCGGGAATGGTTCCAAGGTCGATGTGATCGCCCTCGGCACGCTACCTCTACATTTACCTACGAGATTAGTTTTAAACCTCAATAATTGTTATTTATTGCCAAGTTTGAGCATGAACATTGTATCTGGATCTCGTTTAATACGAGATGGCTACTCATTTAAATCCGAGAATAATGGTTGTTCTATTTATATGAGAGATATGTTTTATGGTCATGCCCCGATGGTCAATGGTTTATTGTTAATGAATCTCGAACATAATGTTATACATATTCATAGTGTGAATACCAAAAGATGTAAAGTTGATAACGATAGTCCCACATACTTGTGGCACTGCCGCCTTGGTCACATTGGTGTCAAACGCATGAAGAAGCTCCATGCGGATGGACTTTTAGAGTCTCTCGATTATGAATCATTTGACACATGCGAACCATGCCTCATGGGAAAAATGACCAAGACTCCGTTCTCCGGAATAATGGAGTGAGCAACCAACTTATTGGAAATCATACATACCGATGTGTGCGGTCCAATGAGCGTTGAGGCTCGGGGAGGATATCGTTATGTTCTCACTCTCACTGATGACTTGAGTAGATATGGGTATGTCTACTTGATGAAACACAAGTCTGAGACCTCTGAAAAGTTCAAGGAATTTCAGAATGAGGTAGAGAATCAACGTGACCGAAAGATAAAGTTCTTACGATCAAATCGTGGAGGAGAATATTTAAGTCACGAATTTGGTGCGCACTTAAGGAAATGTGGAATCGTTTCACAACTCACGCCGCCTGGAACACCTCAGCGTAATGGTGTGTCCGAACATCGTAATCACACTCTATTGGATATAGTGCGATCTATGATGTCTCTTACCGATTTGCCACTGTCATTTTGGGGATGCGCTCTAGAGACAGCTACATTCACTTTAAATAGGGCTCCGTCTAAATCCATTGAGACGACACCGTATGAATTATGGTTTGGGAAGAAACCTAAGCTGTCGTTTCTAAAAGTTTGGGGATGCGATGCTTATGTCAAGAAACTTCAACCTGAAAAGCTCGAACCCATGTCGGCAAAATGCGTCTTCATAGGATACCCTAAGGAAACCATTGGGTATACCTTCTACTTAAGATCCAAGGGCAAGATCTTTGTTGCCAAGAATGAATCCTTTCTGGAAAAAGAGTTTCTCTCGAAAGGAGTAAGTGGGAGGAAAGTAAAACTCGATGAAGTACTACCTCTTGAACCGGAAAGTAGTGCAGCTCAGGAAAATGTTCCTGTGGTGCCTACACCGACCAGAGAGGAAATTAATGATGATGATCAAGGTACTTCAGATCAAGTTGCTACTGAACTTCGTAGGTCCACAAGGACACGTTCCACATCGGAGTGGTATCGCAACTCTGTCCTGGAAATCATGTTGTTAGAAAACGGTGAACCTTCGAACTATGAAGAAGCGATGGCGGGCCCAGATTCCAACAAATGGCTTGAAGCCATGCAATCCGAGATAGAATCCATGTATGAAAACAAAGTATGGACTTTGACAGACTTGCCCGATGATCGGCGAGCGATAGAAAATAAATGGATCTTTAAGAAGAAGACGGACGCGGATGGTAATGTTACCATCTATAAAGCTCGACTTGTCGCTAAGGGTTATCAGCAAGTTCAAGGGGTTGACTACGATGAGACTTTCTCTCCCATAGCGAAGCTGAAGTCCGTCCGAATCATGTTAGCAATTGCCGCATACTATGATTATGAGATATGGCAGATGGACGTCAAAACGGCATTCCTTAACGACTATCTTAAGGAAGAACTGTATATGATGCAGCCGGAAGGTTTTGTCGATCCTAAGAATGCTAACAAGGTGTGCAAGCTCCATCGATCCATTTATGGGCTAGTGCAAGCATCTCGGAGTTGGAACATTCGCTTTGATGAGATGATCAAAGCGTTTGGGTTTATGCAGACTTATGGAGAAGCCTGCGTTTACAAGAAAGTGAGTGGGAGCTCTGTAGCATTTCTCATATTATATGTAGATGACATACTTTTGATGGGAAATGATATAGAACTTTTGGACAACATTAAGGCCTACTTGAATAAGTGTTTTTCAATGAAGGACCTTGGAGAAGCTGCTTACATATTAGGCATCAAGATCTATAGGGATAGATCGAGACGCCTCATAGGTCTTTCACAAAGCACACACCTTGATAAGATATTGAAGAAGTTCAATATGGATCAGTCCAAGAAAGGGTTCTTGCCTGTATTGCAAGGTGTGAGATTGAGCTCGGCTCAATGCCCGACCACGGCAGAAGATAAAGAAGAGATGAGTGTCATCCCCTATGCCTCAGCCATAGGATCTATTATGTATGCCATGCTGTGTACCAGACCTGATGTAAACCTTGCCGTAAGTTTGGTAGGAAGGTACCAAAGTAATCCCGGCAAGGAACACTAGACAACGGTCAAGAATATCCTGAAGTACCTAAAAAGGACAAATGACATGTTT
This sequence comes from Triticum aestivum, assembly GCF_018294505.1. Lineage (NCBI taxonomy): Eukaryota > Viridiplantae > Streptophyta > Magnoliopsida > Poales > Poaceae > Triticum > Triticum aestivum. The sequence continues at coordinate 46,866,729 of NC_057807.1, read as the reverse complement.
CTCATCTATGGAGGTGACGAAGAGCTTGTCGTAAAGGGTTACGTCGACGCTAGCTTCGACACAGATCTGGATGACTCTAAGTCACAAACCGGATACGTGTATATGTTGAATCATGGAGCAGTAAGCTGGTGCAGTTGCAAGCAGAGCATCGTGGCGGGATCTACATGTGAAGCGGAGTACATGGCAGCCTCGGAGGCAACGCATGAAGCAATATGGATGAAGGAGTTCATCACCGACCTAGGAGTCATACCCAATGCGTCGGGGGACTCTCTTCTGCGACAACACTGGAGCTATTGCCATTGCCAAGGAGCCTAGGTTTCACAAGAAGACCAGGCACATCAAGCGTCGTTTCAACTCCATTCGTGAAAATGTTCAAGATGGATACATAGATATTTGCAAAGTACATATGGATCTGAATGTGGCAGATCCGTTGACTAAACCTCTTCCGCGAGCAAAACATGATCAACACCAGAACTCTATGGGTGTTCGATTCATCACAATGTAACTAGATTATTGACTCTAGTGCAAGTGGGAGACTGTTGGAAATATGCCCTAGAGGCAATAATAAAGGGATTATTATTATATTTCCTTGTTCATGATAATTGTCTTTTAATTCATGCCATAATTGTATTATCCAGAAATCGTAATACACGTGAATACATAGACCACAACATGTCCCTAGTGAGCCTCTAGTTGACTAGCTCGTTGATCAACAGATAGTCATGGTTTCCTGACTATGGACATTGGATGTCATTGATAATGAGATCACATCATTAGGAGAATGATGTGATGGACAAGACCCAATCCTAAGCATAGCACAAGATCGTGTAGTTCGTTTGCTAGAGCTTTTCCAATGTCAAGTATCTTTTCCTTAGACCATGAGATCGTGTAACTCCCGGACACCGTAGGAGTGCTTTGGGTGTACCAAACGTCACAAGGTAAATGGGTGACTATAAAGGTATACTACGGGTATCTCCGAAAGTGTCTGTTGAGTTGACACGGATCGAGACTGGGATTTGTCACTCTGTATGACGGAGAGGTATCTCTGGGCCCACTCGGTAATGCATCATCATAATGAGCTCAAAGTGACCAAGTGTCTGGTCACGGGATCATGCATTACGGTACGAGTAAAGTGACTTGCCGGTAACGAGATTGAACGAGGTATTGGGATACCGACGATCGAATCTCGGGCAAGTAACATACCAATTGACAAAGGGAATTGTATACGGGGTTGCTTGAATCCTCGACATCGTGGTTCATCCGATGAGATCATCGAGGAGCATGTGGGAGCCAACATGGGTATCCAGATGCCGCTGTTGGTTATTGGCCGGAGAGCCGTCTCGGTCATGTCTACATGTCTCCCGAACCCGTAGGGTCTACACACTTAAGGTTCGGTGACGCTAGGGTTGTAGAGATATAAATATGCAGCAAACCGAAAGTTGTTTGGAGTCCCGGATGAGATCCTGGACGTCACGAGGAGTTCCGGAATGGTCTGGAGGTAAAGAATTATATATGGGAAGTCGAGTTTCGGCCATCGGGAAAGTTTCGGGGGTCACCGGTATTGTACCGGGACCACCGGAAGGGTCCAGGGGGGTCCACCGGGTGGGGCCACCTATCCCGGGGGCCCCATGGGCTGAAGTGGGAGGGGAACCAGCCCCTTGTGGGCTGGTGTGCCCCCCCTTGGGCCCTCCTGTGCCTAGGGTTGGGAACCCTAGGGGAGGGGGCACCTCCACTTGCCTTGGGGGGCAAGGCACCCCCTTGGCTGCCGCCCCCTGGGGACCCTATATATAGAAGGGGGAGGGAGGGCAGCCGCACCCTTGCACATGGCGCCCCCCTTCCCCCTTGCTACACCTCTCCCTCCCGCAGACGCTTGGCTAAGCCCTGCCGGGATCCCTGCTGCATCCACCACCACGCCGTCGTGTTGCTGGATCTTCATCAACCTCTCCTTCCTCCTTGCTGGATCAAGAAGGAGGAGACGTCACGCTGACCGTACGTGTGTTGAACGCGGAGGTGCCATCCGTTCGGCGCTAGGATCTCCGGTGATTTGGATCATGACGAGTACGATGCCCTCAACCCCGTTCTCTTGAATGCTTCCACTCGATCTACAAGGGTATGTAGATGCACTCCTCTCTCTCGTTGCTAGATGAACTCATAGATTGATCTTGGTGAAACCGTAGGATTTTTTTTGTTTTCTGCAATGTTCCCCACACGGGCACCCGGGGCCCAAGTCCCAGGCACCCGGACGGGTGGCAGGCGGCTGGGCTAGGGGCCCGGGCACCCGGAGCCCAAGTGGACGGGGACCCGGGGCCGGCGTAGCAGCGCCCAGGGGAGGGGGGCCGGGCACCCGGGGTGTCCAGAGGGTTTCGCCCCCTTGCTCCTTTCCTCATTCTTCTCGTTCTTCTCCACCTCCTGCGTAGGTCTCCGGTGAACTTGGTGATCCCTCCGTGCTTTCTCGTGACGATCTCCGAAGTACCTAAGCATGCACAACGTTTCCATATGAGGTAGAGTCTGACTCTCATGTGAATCCCAAAGAAACTGGAAGAGGAAAGAGTTCACCTCGGTTCCGATGGCGCGTGCGCGAGCTCTCGTCGTAGGTCCTCTCCGTGCTTGCGGTGGCGGTGTGACGTCCATGGTGATGGTCGAAGGATGCTCCGCATCATTGATGACCCACAAGTATAGGGGATCTATCGTAGTCCTTTCTATAAGTAAGAGTGTCGAACCCAACGAGGAGCAGAAGGAAATGATAAGCGGTTTTCAGCAAGGTATTCTCCGCAAGTACTGAAATAAGTGGTAACAGATAGTTTTGTGATAGGATAAATTGTAACGAGCAACAAGTAACAAAAGTAAATAAAGTGCAGCAAGGTGGCCCAATACTTTTTGTAGCAAAGGACAAGCCTGGACAAACTTTTATAATAGGAAAAATGCTCCCGAGGACACATGGGAATATCGTCAAGCTAATTTTCATCACGCTCATATGATTCGCGTTCGGTACTTTGATAATTTGATATGTGGGTGGACCGGTGCTTGGGTACTGCCCTTCCTTGGAGAAGCATCCCACTTATGCTTAACCTCTATTGCAAGCATCCGCAACTACAACAAAAGTATTAAGGTAAACCTAACCATAGCATGAAACATATGAATCCAAATCAGCCCCTTACGAAGCAACGCATAAACTAGGGTTTAAGCTTCTGTCACTCTAGCAACCCATCATCTACTTATTACTTCCCAATGCCTTCCTCTAGGCCCAAATAATGGTGTAGTGTTATGTAGTCGACGTTCACATAACACCACTAGAGGTTAGACAACATACATCTTATCAAAATATTGAACGAATACCAAATTCACATGACTACTAATAGCAAGACTTCTCCCTTGTCCTCAGGAACAAACGTAACTACTCATGAAGCATATTAATGTTCATAATCAGATGGGTAATATTGTGCATAAAGGATCTGAGCATATGATCTTCCACCAAATAAACCAACTAGCATCAACTACAAGGAGTAATCAACACTACTAGCAACCTACTAGCACCAATCCCGGACTTGGAGACAAGAATTGGATACAAGAGATGAACTAGGGTTTGGAGATGAGATGGTGCTGGTGAAGATGTTGATGGAGATTGCCCTCTCCCGATGAGAGGAGCGCTGGTGATGACGATGGTGATGATTTCCCCCTCCCAGAGGGAAGTGTCCCCGGCAGAACAGCTCTGCCGGAGCCCTAGATTGGTTCCACCAAGGTTCCGCCTCGTGGCGGCGGAGTCTCGTCCCGAAAGTTTCTCTTCTATTTTTTCTCATCGAAAGACTTCATATAGGAGAATATGGACGTCGGAGAGCCACCAGGGGGCCCACGAGGTAGGGGGCGGGCCCAGGGGGGGCCCACCCTCGTGAGCAGGGTGTGGGCCCCCTGGCCTTCATCTTTGGCGACGATTTTTGTTTCTTTATTCTAAGGTATTCCGTGGAGTTTCAGGACTTTTGGAGTTGCGCAGAATAGTCCTTCAATATTTGCTCCTTTTCTAGACCAGAATTCCAGCTGCCGACATTCTCCCTCTTTATGTAAACCTTGTAAAATAAGAGAGAATAGCCATAAGTATTGTGACATAACATTAAATAACAGCCCATAATGCAATAAATATTGACATAAAAGCATGATGCAAAATGGATGTATCAACTCCCCCAAGCTTAGACCTCGCTTGTCCTCAAATGAAAAGCCGATAACAATAAATATGTCCTCATGTTTAGAGGTAGAGGCGTCGATAAAAATAAAATACAGACATGAAGGCATCATGATTACTTCATAACAGCAACATATATAAATTTTGTCATATGATTACTTATGTTCTAGTGATGATCTTTTCACAAAGCCAAAATATGAATCAGAAACTTTATTGGGCACCAACAATTATAATCTCAGTCATTGAAGCAATTGCAATTTATCATAACATCGGAAAGAGTCTATGTCAGAGCTTAAAAGCAAGTCCACATACTCAACTATCACTTAGTCCTTCATAATTGCTAGCACTCACGCGATACTTTATGGTTACGGAGTTTTAATCGGACACAGAGAAAGATAGGGGCTTATAGTTTTTGCCCCACAACCTTTTACCTCAAGGGTAATGTCAACAATAATAATTCACGCTCCCCCACATCCAATTAGATATATATATCATGTTCTTTCCAACATGCTGAGCTTGCCAAAGGATACAATGAAAAGAGGAAGGGTAAAGATCACCGTGACTCTTGCATAAGGTAGAGGATAATAATAAAAGATAGGCCCTTCGCAGAGGGAAGCAGAGGTTGTCATGCGCGTTTAGGGTTGATGCACAAAATCTTAATGCAAAAGAACATCACTTTATATTGCTCCTTGCATGTGAACCTTTATTATGCAGTCCGTCGCTTTTATTGCGTCCACAACAAGTTCGTACAAAGCTTATTTCTCTGCACTAATAAGTCATGCATATTTAGAGAGCAATTTTTTATTGCTTGCACCGATGACAACTTACTTGAAGGATCTTACTCAATCCATAGGTAGATATGGTGGACTCTCATGGCAAAACTGGTTTAAGGGTATTTGGAAGCACAAATAGTATTTCTACTTAGTGCTGAGAATTGGCTAGCATGAGAGGGAAAGGCAAACTCAACACGGTAGAGGAACCATGACAACATACTTTATCTCAAATGTAAGAAAACATAACTCATTATGTTGTCTTCCTTGTCCAACCTCAACTCTTTAGCATGTCATATTTTAATGAGTGCTCCCAATCATAAAAGATGTCAATGATAATAGATATATATGTGAAACCTCTCTTTCCTTATTACTTCCTATTAATTGCAACGATGACCAAAGCTATATTTGCCAACTCCCAACATCTTTAAATCATCATACTCTCTCTATGTGAAGTCAATACTTTCAATAACATCAATATGAACTCTTGACTCTTTTTATTCTTTTTCTTCTAATCACCCAAGATCATGGCAAAATACTCAAGCCCTTGACTCAACACTAATCTTTATTATATAGCTCACGGACTCGATTACAAAGAAGGATCATAAAGCAAAACTCAAAACTAGATCATGCCATGACTTTATTCTACTAAATCAAGATACTACTAATAGGATCGAACTAAGAAAGACGGTAAAAATAGGAGTTGTGATGGTGATACGATACCAGGGCACCTCCCCCAAGCTTGGAAATTGCCAAGGGGAGTGCCCATACTCATGTGATTATGTCTCCTTCTTTGTTGTTGGCGTGATATTCTTAGCGATGATCCCCCTCAGAATACGGTTCTCCTCCTTGAGCTTATTGACCTGCTGCTTGAGGTCCATTATTTCCTTGCGAAGCTTTCCTGTAATGGCTAAAGCTCCTTGCACCCAAGGGTGTTGCATAGCTGCGGGAGAACCAGAGATACTTCTTCTCATATTTTCATAGGAAAGAAATTTAACATTGGAAGGGATAACTGAGTTTGGAATAGTTGAGCTCTGTAGTTCCCCCATCATAAACCCAGCTCAGAAGCAAGAGGTGACTTCTTGGTCTTCCATGGCATCTACTCTCATCAGGTCAGCCTCCATCTCTTCCTCCGTTGCTGGCCTAAAGTGGTCGGCGTCGCTGTTTGCCCTTGGTTCCGGTGTCGGGTTAGATACACGGCTCTCCCCGACTGACTCTTGAGAAGACATCTTGCTCTTATCTACAGCAGCAACAGCTCGAAACAAAAACAGAGGATATTTGCGTGATACAAGAGTCAAAACCTTCGGGGGGTATATATAATGAATTTTTACCAACCAAAATACATATCGTGCAACGAAACGGAGTCCGGAGGGCACACGAGGTGCTCACGAGGTAGGGGGCGCGCCCAGGGGGGTAGGGCGCGCCCTCCACCCTCGTGGAGGCCTCGTGTCCTCCCCGGACTCCTACTTATTTTTCTATTTTTCTAAATATTCCAAAATGGGGAAATATTGCCTTAATAATTTTTTTGGAGTCGATTTACTTACCGTACCACATACCTATTCCTTTTCGGAGTCTGGAACGTTCTGGAAAGTGTCCCTTATATATTCCTCCGGGGTTACGGTTTCAATAATATTAGTTTCAACATTTATAGGATTACGTGAGATATAGTGTTTGATCCTTTGACCATTTACCACCTTCGGATTTGTGCCTGCGAAGTTGTTGATTTTTATGGCACCGGAACGATAGACCTCCTCGATAATGTAAGGACCTTCCCATTTGGAGAGAAGTTTTCCCGCAAAAAATCTTAAACGAGAGTTGTATAGCAATACGTAATCACCTACATTAAACTCGCGCTTTTGTATCCTTTTGTCATGCCACCTTTTAACTTTTTCTTTAAACAGCTTGGCATTTTCATAAGCTTGGGTTCTCCATTCATCAAGTGAGCTAATATAAAATAACCTCTTCTCACCAGCAAGTTTGAAATCATAGTTGAGCTCCTTAATAGCCCAATATGCCTTATGTTCTAGTTCGAGAGGTAAATGACATGCTTTTCCATAAACCATTTTATATGGAGACATACCCATAGGATTTTTATATGCAGTTCTATAGGCCCATAATGCGTCATCAAGTTTTTTGGACCAATTCTTTCTAGACCTATTGACAGTCTTTTGCAAAATTAATTTGAGCTCTCTATTGCTCAATTCTACCTGACCACTAGACTGCGGGTGATATGGGGATGCAATCCTATGGTTAACGTCGTATTTAGCAAGCATCTTACGAAAAGCACCATGAATAAAGTGTGAACCACCATCAGTCATTAAGTATCTAGGGACTCCAAACCTCGGAAAAATAACTTCCTTAAGCATTTTAATAGAAGTGTTATGATCAGCACTACTAGTTGGAATAGCTTCTACCCACTTAGTAACGTAATCAACAACAACTAGAATATTAGTGTAACCATTAGAGGCAGGAAAATGTCCCATATAATCAAAGCCCCAAACATCAAATGGCTCAATAACAAGTGAATAATTCATAGGCATTTCTTGACGTCTACTAATATTACCAATTCTTTGACATTCATCGCAAGACAAAACAAACTTACGGGCATCCTTGAAGAGAGTAGGCCAATAAAACCTGGATTGCAATACCTTATGTGCAGTTCTATCTCCAGCGTGATGTCCTCCATAAGCTTCGGAGTGACACTCGCGTATGATCTATTCCTGTTCATGCTCAGGTACACAATGTCTAATAACACCATCTACTCCTTTATAAAGATGTGGGTCATCCCAAAAGTAATGTCGCAAGTCATAGAAAAACTTTTTCTTTTGTTGGTATGTGAAGCTAGGCGGTATAAATTTAGCAACAATATAATTAGCATAATCAGCATACCATGGGGTGCTACGAGAAGTACTTATGACATTCAATTGCTCATCAGGAAAGCTATCATCAATAGGTAGTGGGTCATCAAGAACATTCTCTAGCCTAGACAAGTTGTATGCAACGGGGTTCTCAGCTCCTTTTCTATCAACAATATGTAAATCAAATTCTTGAAGCAAGAGAAGCCATCTAATGAGTCTAGGTTTTGCATCTTTCTTTTCTATAAGATATTTAATAGCAGCATGATCTGTATGAATAGTGACTCTAGAATCAACAATATAGTGTCTGAATTTATCACAAGCAAATACAACCGCTAAAAGTTCCTTTTCGGTAGTAGCATAATTTATTTGAGCATTGTCTAGAGTCTTACTAGCATAATGGATAACATTCAATTTCTTATCAACTCTTTGCCCTAAAACAACACCTACAGCATAATCACTAGCATCACACATAATTTCCAAGGGTAAATTCCAATCAGGTGGCTGAACAACAGGTGCAGAGACTAATGCTTTCTTAAGTATTTCAAATGCTTCTACACAATCATCATCAAAGACAAATGGTACATTGTTTTGTAATAAATTAGTCAGAGGCCGAGAGATTTTTGAGAAGTTCTTGATGAACCTCCTATAAAATCCGGCGTGACCAAGGAAACTTCTTATACCTTTGATGTCCTTGGGACATGGCATCTTTTCAATAGCATCAACCTTGGCTTTATCAACTTCAATACCTCTTTCAGAAACTTTGTGCCCCAAGACAATACCTTCATTAACCATAAAGTGGCACTTTTCCCAATTCAAGACAAGATTAGTTTCTTCACATCTCTGCAAAACTCGAGCGAGATTGCTCAAGCAATCATCAAAAGAGGAACCATAGACAGAAAAGTCATCCATGAAAACCTCACAAATTTTCTCATAAAAGTCAGAGAATATAGCCATCATGCATCTTTGAAAGGTAGCAGGTGCATTACATAAACCAAAAGGTATACGTTTATAAGCAAAAGGACCAAAAGGGCATGTAAAAGTAGTATTTGATTGGTCTTTAGCCAACACAGGTATTTGAGAAAACCCAGAGTAACCATCTAGAAAGCAATAATGTGTATGTTTGCATAGTCTTTCCAGCATTTGATCAATAAAAGGTAAGGGGTAATGATCTTTCTTAGTAGCCTTATTTAATTTACGGAAATCAATTACCATTTTATAACCTGTGATAATTCTTTGCGGAATCAATTCATCTTTATCATTAGGGACAACAGTAATACCTCCCTTCTTAGGGACACAATGGACAGGACTTACCCACTGACTATCAGCAACGGGATAAATTATACCTGCCTCCAGAAGCTTGAGTATTTCTTTTCTTACCACTTCTTTCATTTTAGGATTCAAACATCGTTGAGGATCGCAAACTGGTTTGGCATCAGCTTCCAAATTTATTTTATGTTGACATAGAGTGGGACTGATGCCCTTAAGATCATCCAGAGTATATCCAATAGCGGCATGATGCTTCTTCAGAGTTTTCAATAATCTTTCCTCTTCATGCTCTGAAAGGTTAGCGCTAATAATAACAGGATATATTTTCTTTTTATCAAGATCAGCATATTTAAGATTATCAGGCAACGGTTTAAGCTCAAACACGGGATCACCCTTGGGTGGAGGAGGATCCCCTAAGATTTCAACAGGCAAATTGTGTTGCAGAATAGGTTCCTGTTTAAAGAATACTTCATCTATTTCCTTACTTTCATTCATGAACATATCATTTTCATGGTCTAGCAAATAGTGTTCTAAAGGATCACTAGGAGGTACAGCAATAGAAGCAAGACCAATAATTTCATCCTTACTAGGAAATTCTTCCTCACGATGTTGTTTACTAAATTTAGAGAAATTAAACTCATGGACCATATCGTCCAAGCCAACAATAACAACATTCTTTTTATAGCCTATCTTAGCATTAAGAGTACGCAAGAACGGTCTACCAAATATAATGGGACAAATAAAGCTATCTTGTGGAGAACCAAGAACAAGAAAATCAGCAGGATATTTGGTTTTCCCACACAAGACTTCAATATCTCTAACAATTCCCATTGGAGATATAGTATCTCTATTGGCAAGTTTAATTGTAACATCAATATCTTCTAACTCAGGTGCAATATCATGCATAATTTCTTTGTATAAGTCAATGGGTATAACACTAGAGCTGCTTCTGTTCTTTATCTGTATTTTTGTATTTATTAGGTTTAGTCCACTTGTATAGCCTTCTTTAGTTGTTTCTTCCTTTTTTGTCTTTTCCTTTTCCTCACCTTGAGGAAACTTTGTATTATTTCTGTTTTTCCTTTGCATTAATAAAATGATGTGGGGTGCAAGCCCTGCAGTCTTCAAGGTGAAAAAAATGGGTATAACACTAGCACTGGCACCCATATCACATAAGCCATGATAACAATGATCTCATATTTTAACAGAAATAATAGGCACGCCTACCACAGGTCTATGTTTATCTCTATCACAGGGTTTAGCAATTCTAGCAGTTTCAGCAGTGAATTGAATAACATGCCCATCAATATTATCAGTCAAGAGATCTTTAACAATAGCAATATTGGGTTCTACTTTGACTTGCTCAAGGCGTGTATAAGTCCTAGTATTGCTTTTACGAACAATAGTTGAAGCTTTAGTATGATCCTTTCACTACTAGGAAAAGGGCTATAGATAGGATTGATACTAATGGCGCACCAGGTAAGTAGTGCGCCACTACTATATACTAATGGCGCACCGGTTGGAGGTGCGCCATTAGTGTGGAAGACACTAATGGCGCACCAGACACACGGTGCGCCACTAGTATTGATTTTTTTTTCCATTTTTCCATACATACTAATGGCGCATGATGTCAAAGTGCGCCATTACTAATTCTAACTAGTAATGGCGCACCTTATAGACAGTGCGCCATTAGTATATATTTTTTTCCTTTTTTTGCAAAACTACTAATGGCGCATCGTGTCAAAGTGCGCCATTACTAGTTTAAACTACTAATGGCGCACTTTTCCACAGTGCGCCATTAGTATATATATATATATATATATATATATATATATATATATATATATATATATATATATATATATATATATATATATATTACTATTCTGCAAAAACTACTAATGGCGCACCACCCGCAGGTGCGCCATTAGTAACCAGAGTTACTAATGGCGCATTTGCTGGTGGTGCGCCATTAGTAACCTGGGACCAACAATATATTTTGGACAGCCCACCTACCCACTCATTTTCCCCACTTCATTCTCTCCACCTCCTCCTCCAAGCTTGTCTCGGCTGCCTCCTCCTCCTCACCTCATTTCCACCATAGATTCATCAAAATTAAGTGGTGAAATTACCTTTTTTTGATAGGTAAGTAAGGGGAAAGCTATCTTCATGATGTAGATCTACTTTTTTCTCCCTAGCTCGCTCCAACAACGTGCACATGCACTTTTTGTGGCCTAGCTAGATCTATGTATGTTTGTGGTGTTGCTTGTGTTTGTGGTGTTGCATATATGTTTGTGTTTGCAGGTACCGGTATTTGAAATGCGATAGTTGCCAATATTTTGTCGGAATGTTGATTCATTTCCGTTTCGGCGAGAATTTTGGCACTATGCATTCTTTTTGGTCCTATTTTTAGGGAAGGTCATGCCAAATTTTTTCTTGGTTCTAAAATATCGTTTTGCTCTACCCCGCAGGCGACCATGGTCCGCACGATGATCGAAGGCATCGTGAATAGGTTTTTGAGCTCCGCGAAGGCCGAGATGCTTCAAAAGAACGAGACGGAGATAAGATGTCCGTGTCAAAGATGCAAGCTGAAGAGCCTTATTGCGGACCCCGATTCCGGGCAAGTGCGGGACCACCTGCTCTTGCGTGGTTTCATGGATGGCTATCAGTGGCAAGGTGATGAAGATGACTATGAAGTCGTCCATGGGGGCCGGGCAAGAAATGAGGAAGGGCAACAATACAAGTACCACTGCGACGAGGGCAGGCGAGAAGACGAAGAATCTCCAGGACATGATCACGGCGGTGATGCTGTACACAGTCATCATGTAGAAGATGTCATACATGATGATGAGGAAGATCAAGACGAAGGGCATGATCATGAAGATGAAGATGCCGGAGCAGACGACGATGGAGGCTGGGTGCAGGACCCTCGTATTCAAGAGCTGCTTCTCAAGCAGACGGATAACGCAAGAGCTGCCGCCCGAGAGAAAGCCAAGCTGGATCAACTGGAGATAGATGCGGTTACTCCATTGTATGAAGGATGCCGAGGATACCCGCCTGAAAGTAACACTCATGGCTCTGGAGGTGAAGGTAAAACACAAAATGACCGATGCATGCTTCAATGAGAACATGTCATTCTGGCACGAACGTCTTCCCAAGGGGAACAAGTGCCCGACCAGTTTCGAGGAGGCGAAGAAAATCGTGTGTCCTCTGGATTTACCGCACGTGAAATACCATGTGTGCATGAACAATTGCATCATTTATCGGGACGAGCACGCGGAGTCTACCATATGTCCGGAGTGCGGCGTCACTCGATACAAGAAGAGGAAGAAAGCTCCTCGAAAATCGGTGTGGTATTTTTCGATCACTCCTCGTCTGCAGCGGTATTTCGCGGACCCTAAGGTAGCAAAGCTCCTGCGTTGGCACGCGGATAGGGAGGAGAAGAAGCGGGAAGATGACGGAAATGATCCGGAGATAAATAAAAAAGACAAGATGCCGAGTCACCCTAAGGATGCGAGCCAGTGGCAAGCGTTGAACTTCGAATACCCAGAATTTGGGAAGGATCCAAGGAACATCGTGCTGGGCGCGAGCACCGATGGAGTCAATCCGTTTAGCAGCCAGAGAAGCACACATAGCACCTGGCCTGTGTTTGTGTGGATGTACAACCTTCCCCCCTGGTTGTGCATGAAGAGGAAGTACATTCACATGAGTATGCTAATTGAAAGGCCGAAACAACCAGGGAACGACATCAATCTGTATCTGGGGCTGCTGAAGGAGGAGCTAGACACGCTGTGGAAAATGCCAGCCAATACGTATGACGCCGCAGAGAAAGAATATTCCCTATGAGAGCTGCACTGCTCACGACGGTGCACGACTACCTCGGTTACGGATATCTCGCGGGGCAGGTAGTCCACGGATTTTCTGGATGCGTAAGGTGCATGGATGACACAACGTATCGCCAGCTAGATAGAGATCCCGGGTCTTCGAAAACCGTGTTTATGGGACATCGAAGGTGGCTTCGCGACAATGACCCGTGGAGGAAACACAAGGATCTGTTCGATGGTGAAACCGAACCCCAAAAACGCCCGTGTACGAGGAGCGGCGAGGAAATAGATGAGCTGTTGAAAAATTGGAAAGACTGCCCACTGCCGGGAAAGAAGCAAAAGGCGCCAGAGCCGGGAAAAAAGCAAAAGGCGCCAGAGCCGCTGCTGAAGGTATGGAAAACGAGGTCTGTTTTCTGGGACTTGCCATACTGGAAGATCCACCGTGTGCCTCACAGCCTTGATGTCATGCATATCACGAAGAACGTGTGCGAGAGTCTGCTTGGTACCCTGCTCAACATGCCAGAGAGGACCAAAGATGGGCCGAAAGCAAGGGCAGACTTGAAATCAATGGGCATCAGGCAGGAGCTTCACGCTAATGATGATGATGATGATGATGAGGCGAAGGAGGACACAGAAAGTCGTCGCAAAGGCAAAAAGGCCAAGAAGACCGGAAATGACTACCCTCCCGCGTGCTTCACTCTAAGTCAGGAGGAGATCGAGCAGTTTTTCACCTGCCTCCTAGGAGTAAAACTACCTTACGGTTACACGAGGAAGATAAGCAGATACCTAGACCCAGCGAAGCAGAAGTTCAGCGGGATGAAGTCTCACGACTGTCACGTGCTGATGACGCAGATACTTCCAATTGCAATAAGTGGGATCATGGACGTGCACGTCCGTGAAACGCTATTTGGCCTATGCAACTTTTTCGATGTCATCTCTCGGAAGTCGATTGGCGTGAGGCAACTCAGAAGGCTACAGGAAGAGATCGTGGTGATACTATGCGAGCTTGAGATGTACTTCCCGCCTGCATTCTTCGACGTTATGGTGCATCTGCTGGTCCATATCGTGGAGGATATCATCCAACTCAGGCCGACGTTCCTGCACAGCATGATGCCGTTCAAAAGGATGAATGGTGTCATCAAAGGATACGTTCGCAACATGTCATGTCCAGAGGGAAGTATAGCCAGGGGCTTTCTGACCAAAGAGTGCATCTCCTACTGCATGAATTATCTAGGCATCGAGAACCCCGTTGGTCTGCCCGTCAACAGGCACCTAGGCAGGCTCGCTGGCTGGGGTCACCGTGAGGGTCGCCGCGAAATGCATGTCAATTTTGAGGGTCGACTCGCCGACTTTGAAAGAGCAAACCTAGTCGCGCTACAACACATAGACGTGGTCGATCCTTGGGTGGTAGAGCACAAAACCTTTATTGAGAAGACGTACAATGACCGAGGCTAACAGAGGACGGACGAAGATATAATCAAAGAGCACAACTCATGTTTCACGCGTTGGTTCAAGCAGAAGCTTCTGTCGTACCCTTTACATGAGGATTCTTCCGTGGAAGAACAACTCATATTCGCCTTGTCACAGTGCGCCGAGCACAACCTGATGACCTATGAGGCGTACGATATCAACGGCTACACATTCTACACCAAGGACAAGGACATGAAGAGCGATGGTTATCAGAACTCCGGGGTAACGATGGAATCCTACACCAGCAACGACAAGGACAGATACTACGGAAGGATCGAGGAGATATGGGAGCTAAGCTACGCTGGAGAGAAGGTCCCGATGTTCCGTGTCAGATGGGCCAAGAGCGTCCTAAAAGAAGACCGGTATTTCACCACCATGGTTATACCCGAAGCCAAATCCAAGACCGCGGGCGCAAACGTCACCGCAAAAAATGAGCTATGGGTACTGGCTTCCCAAGTGGAGCAATGCTTCTTCATTACCGACCCGTCAAAGCCCAGTCGTGTTGTCGTGAGGAGAGGCAAAAGGAAGATCATCGGAATGGATGGAGTAGCCAATGAGCAAGACTTTGACAAGTACAGCGACCCGAAGATCGAACATGACGACGATGATGAAGTAGCAGCACACACCACAAGAAGAAGCAGGACAACCCTACCTAAAGGACGTCCGTTCCACAGAAGAACTCCATTTGCGAAAAAGAAGGGCAAGAAGATTGTGAACAGATAGCTAGCTAAGATCGATTGTATTTAAATCGTAGTCTTCATTTCTCGATTGTATTTCATGGGCACTTTTTGATATCATGAATATTTTTAAATTTCATGGACACTTTTTGATCTCAATCTCGATCCCACCCGCACCCTCCCCCGCTAGCTCCTCCGCCGCCACCGACCCACCGCAACCCTCCCCCGCTCCACCGCCGCCGACGAGCACCCCCCGCACCCTCCCTCGCTCCACCGCCGCCGACGAGCACCCCCCGCACCATCCCCCGCTCCACCGCCACCGACAAGCACCCCCCATTTCATATTCATATTCATTTAAAAATAATAATAATAATAAAGTGTAGACTAAAATTGTTGTTAAACAACAATTATTACTGTTTTTATAAAAAAATATTACTGTTTCATATTCATATTTATTTTCTAAAAAAATATTACATGCAACAAAAAATAAAAATAAATTACTTATGGCGCACCTCTGGCTGGTGTGCCATTGCTATATATATAAAAGATTACTAATGGCGCACCTCTGCCTGGTGCGCCATTGCTATGTAAATTTTTTTTACTAATGGCGCACCGACCGCGGGTGCGCCATTAGTAAGATTCCCCCCTAGCTAATTCCCTCCCTCTCGCCAGATCCCCTTCGTCCCTCTCCCTCACCAGATCCACTTTCCCCTGCTGCCCCGACCAACGCCGCCGCCGCCCCCGCGCCTCCGTCTCTGTCGCCGCCCCCAGTCAACCCCTACCCTGCCCCCCATCATCGTTCGCTCCCAATCCACCCCGTCCCTCGCCTTCCCAGACCTCAGAACCCTAGAAACCCGTGACGCTCCACCGTGCCTTCTCTGCTCGAGCTCCACTGTGCGAGGCGACAGGCAAGGCGGTGGGAAGAATCTGCTTCAACACCGGGCCGGCGAGCCGCGGAACTAGGGCGCGATGGCGCTCGACCCCTCCACCCCCTCCACCTCTTCTTCCTCGGGTCACCGCTGTCTTCCTCAACTCCGGCCACCTCTGTTGCTACTAAGCTGTCGCAGGGCCTCCTTGCACCTCCCCGGTGCGCTCCGCCTCCTCTCCCCTCTTCCTTCTCGCAAACACTCCGTTTATCCAGCAAATCAGCGATGGACAGAAGCAGCGGTAGTGCCGGAGTTGAGTTCAGTTAGTAGAACTAGCGCTAGTTCCTTCCGTGATCCTGTAGGCCGAGAGGTGGGTCTCCGGTGAAGCTAGAATTGCAGAAGCTTTCACCCGAGTTAGCCTGAATGTGATGTGGTCGATGTTGAGATGTCTCCTCTATGTAGTCTGTAGGTTGTTCTACTTTTAGGTACCGTGGTCTGTGAAGTGAACTTGCCGGGTTTAACCATCTGACCTCTTATGTATATATTAGTATCTAAGATCAGCATACATTAGTCAATTTGTGCGCCTGGTTAGTGACTTGTGGAGTTGGCCCGGTTAATGCTTTGCTCTGTGATGCAAGATGATAGGCTCTGGCACTTTACAGAGTTTCTTTGTGAAATCCCTAACTGTGAGTCTTGCTAGTGATCTAATTGTGATAATCCTGCTCACATCCCCACTTGCAAGAGAGGCAGGCAATGCCTCTATATGCTCTGTTTTACTGCCTAGCTAGAGCACAAACCTAGCCCTAGTTGTGTATTCCCAATTGCTAGTGGTCTAACTGATGTTTCCCTAGTTGGGTGAGACTGACTTGGCTCTTTCTTGGAGGAGACAGATCAAACAAGTGTTGCCAGTTTTTGTTTGAACTTCAAAGAGTGTTGTGACTTGGCTCTTAATCAAAAGATTGTTGTTAGTTTTTGTTTGAACTTTGTTTGACTGGAGGAAATTACTCTTAAATGCTAGTCCTATTCTGGTGGAGATTTTTCTTGTCCTGAGTTACACTGAAGATATTTTTCTGATAATATTATAAAAACTGCCTGGTGTGTGTTCAACTTGTATCTTCTAGCTTAAGTTTAACTTGTCCTGAGTTACACTCAAGTTATAATGTGTTTAACTTGTAGCTTCTAGCTTAAGTGAGTAGCCAGTACTGTAGTCAGTAGCTTAACTTGTTTAAGTACTGCTAGTTAGTTGTACTGATATTAAATGATGCCTGAAATGATGTATCATGTATCTTAGGATGATCTGTTTCAGATAATAAATGATGCTTGAAATGAATTCTTGTGTAAGTTAAGGCTTGCTATGTTGTTGCAGCTAGCTATTTTCTGTTTCCTCACTTGGATTACTCAGTTATTTAGTTTATTATTACTTGGGAAAAGTACTGTGAGAAAAAAATGATTATCTGCATTGCATTGTTAAATGTTGTACTTGGGCAC
This sequence comes from Triticum aestivum, assembly GCF_018294505.1. NCBI lineage: Eukaryota > Viridiplantae > Streptophyta > Magnoliopsida > Poales > Poaceae > Triticum > Triticum aestivum. Next base: position 46,849,339 of record NC_057807.1, on the reverse strand, counting down.
AATACCTTTTCATCCATCATTTACACTGTGAATACAATACCAGTTGCCCATGCTGATTATTTCACTTCAAACAAGCCACCTAGTGGCACAAAGCTCCATCAGAAACAGAATCAAAGCAGTGTAGTGGCATGGCCATTGACCTGTGGCTGGCATCTAGACACCACACACATACATACAGAGGCACATTGACTATTACTATGGCAAGTACTGTGTCAAGTACTCCATGTGTTTTTGTTGGCAGTTTATCATGAAATTGCAGGTACCCCGAGAGGCCCTTGAGTTTGCCGGAATGTCGATTAACTTCCATTCCGGCAAATTCGGGTACTCCATATGTCCTATTTTCAGCAAAGGTCATGCTGAAATTTTCCGTGAATTTTAGCATGACTTTGCTAAAAATAGGACATATGGGGTACTTGCTACTAATGCATGGGCCGGGGTATCTTAGTACTTAGTTAAGTAGGATCAACTGCCCCGCCATTCTTGCTGCATTAAACCATAGGGGGCAATAGAGCCAAGTGATTAGGCCCAACTTAGAATTCTCCTTAGCATTGATAAACCCTAGATGATAAACCCAACATAGGTGGCAATAGAGCCAAGTGATTAGTGCCAAGTGATTAGGCCCAACCCAGGGTGCCTCGGCTTAGGCTTTTAGGGTGCCTCGGCGTCGACAAACCCTAAATGATAAAAGCTTAGCTTTTAGGATGCCTCGGTGTCGACAAACCCTAAATGATGAGACCATGATCTTGTTCCTTGACAATAACCAACTTTTTGACCAAACTTTTTTCCTATTTAGAGCAAAACATGGACCACAACGATGAGGCCGGTGGTTCGGGCGGCAAGCAATTCTGGGAGCTATCCCAGGAGATGGAGGAACAACCTCACCGCTATGAGGACGCTGCGGAAGACACCGATCCTGACTACACAACCCCTAGTGGCTTCGGGGATGACACCACTGATGGTGCCGCCGAGGATGCCACTACTGATGATGGCGGCGCACACACAGATGGCAGCCAACCGAAGAAGCAAAGGAAGGACCGGCGCCCGAATGCGCTCCGCACCCTCAAGGAGGAATTCACTCAAGTGGACTCCGACGGGAATCCAACGGAGCCCAAACATATAGTCAAGGGGTACGCGCTTCAGCTCGGGTGCATTCTCCGGAGCACCGTCTCGATCAACACCGATAACCTTAGGAATAAGGACCACGGTAATTTGCGCAACCTCCTCTTCACGAAGCTGCACAAACGATACAAGTTCCCCGCCGAATTTGAAAAAACACGCCTCTCAGGGAATAAAGTGAACAGTGCCGCCCTCACGAAGATGAGCACGGCCCTGTCTACTTGGAGAAGCGCGGTGAAGAGAATGATTGATAAAGGTGATACTTATGAGAAGATCAAGGCAAAATATCCTTTGATGAGCGAAGATGAGTACAAGGAGTTCAAGATCAAGTGCGAGAGCAGCGCAACCTCCAAATCAAGTTAGTGGGGGAAAGAAATGCGGGAGTTGAACTTAGGGGAACACAAACTCGGTCCCAGCGGTTACAGAGTGTTGGAGCCTATATGGGACAAGGAGGACACGGAGCGTGCCAAGCAAGGCCTACCGCCCCGCTTCGAGAAATACAGCGGTAACAAGCAGACCAGGAACTATGTTAGGGCCCGGTACAAGGAGGACCCGATAACAAAGGATCTTACCACGGACCCGAAGACCAGGGCGCTTGAGCTTGTTCTGGTAAGGAATACACCCCCGCATAATTAGCTCCATATGGTTGCACTCTAATTAATCCCCAATATTTCTAAATGGTTCACGTTCCTTTCGCAGGACACTGAAAGCAGTAGCACGGGGTCGTCTCAGAGCTCCCCTTTTGACACCCATTTAAATAGGGCGTTGAACATAATGAAAAGCAAGGATAAGCTCACTAAGCCGACGTCAGCTGGTCGTGTGGCCGGCAAAGGCTTATCCACAAAATGGGGGTCATACTATACTGCTGGTGTGCGGAAGGAGAAAAAGGCCAGCTCGGAAAGCCAGACGCGCGAGGTTGAAGCACTCAAGGCACAAGTGGCGCGGATTCCGGAGCTTGTCCAAGAGCAAGTGGAACAACAACTGGGAATGAAGCTCAACGCTATGGTGCCTACATTGATTCATGGGCTGACGATGTGGATTGCGGGCGGCCAACAGGGGCCTCCCCCGGTTCCCAGTTCACGGCCAGCAACTCGCACAGCGCGCAGGCAGCGCCATTGGTGTCTCTGGCGGCGCCATTGGTGCTCCAGTGGCGGCGCCATTGGTGTCTCCGGCGGAGGCGGTATTCGTGTCTCCGGCGCCGGCACGGGCATTGGAGCTTAATGCACCCGGGTGTACGCCGGTCGGCACCTCCCCAGCAAGTGCCCCCTCCGTCAGTTGCATGCCCGCCGTTGGCGGTGCCTCGACATTAGCCGAGCTCGACGGCATCACGGTAACTAAGCCTCTCGGCCGATGACTTCATCTCCTTGCCTTTGACTGGGCATCCCTGACGCCCTGTACATGTTTTCGCAGGGCACCGCCGACGTTCCTTGCACTCTTCTGCACTTTGTGGGCGCCGAGTTGGTCGATGTCGCCAAGGGCAGAATCGTTCAAACGGGCAACCCCATGTTCCACGGTAATCCGATGCCACCCACAGTGTATAGGGTTGAAGTGGTTCGGGTGCTGCCAGGCTGCAACGAGTTGTTACCTCCGGTTCGACCCGCTGGGGCCAACGAAGAAGATGAGATGACCCTCAGCGCCTGTGTAAACTGGCCCCTGCTTTGGCCGAAGAGCCAGATTCGTTTGGGGGCGGGGGACACCACCCCATAGACAAGACCGCCAGTCGTGCCGGCGCCAAGCCATGGCAAGAACGCCGCAATGCTACCGGACCTGCCGGACATCCCTATGTCGGACATCCCTATGGCACAGGATCCGGACAGCCCTATGGCACAGGATTCGGACGAGGAAGACAACGACGATGGTACATTTACCAAAGTCGATAAGTACTTTGCCGAACATGGGTACGCTGACGAGTTCTGCGGGCCTCTTTCGCAAGAACCCAACCAAGATGACTGCAATCTAGCTGGTACGGCGGAGAAATCCAATTGCAATAGGCGTCGTCTGGCGTTCAGTTCTCAGGAGACGCCTCCAGCTCCCGCCTTCACCGAGCCTCAGATAGCTGAGGTGCGAAATATTATCAGCCCCAACACGCTCAAGAAGGTGGTCTGTGAGCAGAACTCGGTCCCATTATAGGAGATCAAGAAGAAGGGACGAAAACGAAAGACTAACAAGGGCGCTGGTGCGAGCCAGCCGGCACCGAGTTCGATCCGTGCTCAGGACGGGCCACCTTCACCTAAGGATATCTCGAGGAGGGTGCATGTGGCGGGTAGGGCGATGCTACCACCAAATATGCTGAATGCTGCAACTGGTGCTATGCGGAGTCTGCACGACAGTGTGCTTTCTTTGGAGAAGCGGCGTCTCAGAGAGAAGGATGTGGCATACCCGGTTTTCGTGGCCAAGGTGCCAGAGGGCAAGGGCTTTGTGGATGGCAACATCGGGGGTACGATCGTCCTGCGGTTTGATGACATCTTTGCTATGTTTAACCTTCATCCGCTGCACTACACCTTCGTTCAGCTGTTTTCGCTGAGTATGGAGATGCGGATCATTAGAGACAAGACCCCGGATATCGTGATAGTCGACCCCTTCTACATGCGTGCCAAGCACTTGAGCAGCGCTGGGGACCGCCAAGTTGCGAGTTCACACCTCGAAGGCGTCATTCTGGCAAACCCAGATAAGGATAACTTCCTTGTGGCTTACTTTCCTGAGTAAGTCATCCCTTAACCGCCCCATAACATATGATTTCTTAGATTTCGATCGTTCTTTTTTTTCTAACATTCCATGTTCTATGCAGTGACACACATTGCACACTCATCCTCTTAAGCCCAAAATATTCCATGGCCACGTATTTCGACCCGAACCGTAACTCCAAGATAGACTACACAAATGTCAAGAAAGTTCTTGATGATGTTCTCCCCGGCTACACCAAATCTGGAGGCACCTTCACCAGGGCGTTTCGTAAGTACGACAAGCACATGTTCTCACACAATACGAAGTTCTGCTGCGTCAAGCAGCCGCCTGGCGGTCAGAAGGATGCCTACTACGCCCTCCATCACATGCGGGGGATCGTAAGAGACCATCATCAACTTCTGCTACCAGATAATCTCAAAGGTTGGGCCGCGAACTTGTCGGCAATCTAGGACGCGGACCTCAGACAAGAATTCTTTCGCATCCAGTCGGACTTTGCGGACATCATCCATCAAGATGTCCTTCATACCTCGGGGCAGTTCTACCTCAGATATCAACCATCCAACAATGAGATAGATGGAATTCTACAAATGCAGGGTGACAACGACCGCGATTTCATGACCATCACGACAGACGGCGGCTTCATCCACACTCCTGTCCAATGAGTCGAGTCGAAAGTAGTGATGTGTAGTTCTGAAACATTGATTGGCTCATGTTGTAATTAAACTTTAATGAATTCGTATGTCTCTTTGGTTTGGACAGTCGTTTAGATGTAATCGATGCTATTTATTAGTAGGACCATGGATCGTGCTATTAATGTCTTGCTTTTCTCTTCCGATCCTTTTGTTGCATACTTACATATTGCTTATGTATTATCTGTTGTTTGGCTTGTGCATAGAGATGCCGTCGTATGTCGTGTACAAGGGTAAGGTTCCCGGAGTCTACGACGACTGGGAGGAGTGTCGGAGATAGGTTCACCGTTTCAGCGGTAACAGTTACAAAGGGTACACCACTAGGGCGGAGGCCGAATCTAGATATGCCCACTATCTAGCGGGAGAGAGGAGGGAGCGTTGGAGGAACCAGATGAAGAACAGTTTGATCGCGATGATGCTCATCGTGATGACCACAACTCTCTTTTATGTGATGGTAGTTTAGATGATCGATATCGACTTGTAATGTGAAGACAAACTCGATACTCGCGGTCTTGAGACTTGTAATGTTTTATCTTTGTTCGGTCTTTTGAATTCGGAGACTAATATGATGAATTGTATTTGGAGACTAATCTTCTATTGTATTCGATGAATCTGATGTTGCTGTGTGCTGCTGTCTATATTCTGTCCAATAATATATTTTGTAACCTGTGCAAAAATCAGAAAAGCAAAAAAAAAACCAAATATTCATACTAATGGTGCATCACCACCAGGTGCGCCATTAGTATGCCAAAAGGATACTAATGGCGCATCAAGGCAGGGTGCGCCATTAGTATGACAAAGCACATGGTTACATATGGGCCCCCGGGAGGCATACTAATGGCACACGATGTTACATACTAATGGCGCACCAGAGGCGTGCTACTAATGGTGCACCGGTAGTGCGCCATTAGTAGGCAAAACCGGTGCGCCATTAGTAGCCCTTTTCCTAGTAGTGTTCATTCTAACAGGGAAAGGTGGTTTATCAACACAAGAAGTGGGAACAATAGGATCATTGTAAGTGACAATCTTTTCTTCAACTTTAATAGGTGGAGCTGCTTTTACTTCGATGGGAGGATGATATTTAAACCACTTCTCCTTGGGGAGATCAACATAAGTAGCAAAAGATTCACAGAAAGAAGCTACTATCTGAGAGTCAAGTCCATATTTAATGCTAAACTTACGGAAAATATCGGTATCCATAAAAGATTTAACACAATCAAACTTAGGCGTCATACCTGACTCCTTACCTTCGTCGAGGTCCCAATCTTCAGAGTTGTGTTTAATTCTATCCAATAAATTCCATCCAAATTCAATAGACTTCATCATAAAAGAGCCAGCACAAGAAGTATCGAGCATGGTGCGATTATTATCAGAAAGCCGAGCATAAAAATTCTGGAGAATTGTCAATTTTGAGAGCTCATGATTGGGGCATGAATATAACATTGATTTAATCCTCCCCCAATCTTGAGCGATGCTTTCTCCTTCACAAGGCCAAAAATTATATATATAATTGCGATCACGATGAACAAGATGCATAGGGTAATACATTTGATGAAATTCCAATTTCAATCTTTTATAGTTCCATGATCTCATATCATCACATAACCTATGCCATGTCAAGCGTCTCCCTCCAAAGATAAAGGGAAAGCCTTCCTCTTGACGGCATCATCGGGTATACCTGCAAGCTTAAATAGTCCACAAATATCATCCACAAAGCGTAGATGTTCGTCAGGATGCTTTGTTCCATCTCCTGCAAAAGTGTTAGCTAGCAGTTTTTCCATCATACTCGAAGGAATCTCAAAAGAAGTTACATTTTAAATAGATTCAGTAGGTTGAGTAGGTTGAGTAGGTTGAGGAGCAACTCTTGGCTCAATTGGACGGGGTGAAGATACCCCGAACAAGCCCCTCAAGCAATTACTTTCCATGGTAACAAGTGACAGAAAATTTCAGCACACTAAATAAATTTTTCCTTACCAAATTCCACCTACAAAAGGCGCTTCACTCCCCGGCAACGGCGCCAGAAAAGAGTCTTGATGACCCACAAGTATAGGGGATCTATCATAGTCCTTTCGATAAGTAAGAGTGTCGAACCCAACGAGGAGCAGAAGGAAATGATAAGCGGTTTTCAGCAAGGTATTCTCTGCAAGTACTGAAATAAGTGGTAACATATAGTTTTGTGATAGGATAAATTGTAACGAGCAACAAGTAACAAAAGTAAATAAAGTGCAGCAAGTTGGCCCAATCCTTTTTGTAGCAAAGGACAAGCCTGGACAAACTCTTATAATAGGAAAAACGCTCCCGAGGACACATGGGAATATCGTCAAGCTAGTTTTCATCACGCTCATATGATTCGTGTTCGGTACTTTGATAATTTGATATGTGGGTGGACCGGTGCTTGGGTACTGCCCTTACATGGACAAGCATCCCACTTATGATTAACCTCTATTGCAAGCATCCGCAACTACAACAAAAGTATTAAGGTAAACCTAACCATAACATGAAACATATGGATCCAAATCAGCCCCTTACGAAGCAACGCATAAACTAGGGTTTAAGCTTCTGTCACTCTAGCAACCCATCATCTACGTATTACTTCCCAATGCCTTCCTCTAGGCCCAAATAATGGCGAAGTGTTATGTAGTCGACGTTCACATAACACCACTAGAGGTTAGACAACATACATCTTATCAAAATATCGAACGAATACCAAATTCACATGACTACTAATAGCAAGACTTCTCCCTTGTCCTCAGGAACAAACGTAACTACTCACAAAGCATATTAATGTTCATAATCAGATGGGTAATATTGTGCATAAAGGATCTGAACATATGATCTTCCACCAAATAAACCAACTAGCATCAACTACAAGGAGTAATCGCGGACTTGGAGACAAGAGTTGGATACAAGAGATGAACTAGGGTTTGGAGATGAGATGGTGCTGGTGAAGATGTTGATGGAGATTGCCCTCTCCCGATGAGGGGAGCGTTGGTGATGACGATGGTGATGATTTCCCCCTCCCGGAGGGAAGTGTCCCCGGCAGAACAGCTCTTCCGGAGCCCTAGATTGGTTCCGCCAAGGTTCCGCCTCGTGGTGGCGGAGTCTCGTCCCGAAAGGTTCTCTTCTATTTTTTTCTCATCAAAAGACTTCATATAGGAGAAGATGGATGTCAGAGAGCCACCAGGGGGCCCACGAGACAGGGGGCGCATCCAGGGGGGTGCCCCCACCGTCGTGAGCAGGGTGTGGGCCCCCTGGCCTTCATCTTTGGCGACGATTTTTCTTTATTTATTCTAAGGTATTCCGTGGAGTTTCAGGACTTTTGGAGTTGCGCAGAATAGTCCTTCAATATTTGCTCCTTTTCTAGACTAGAATTCCAGCTGCCGGCATTCTCCCTCTTTATGTAAACCTTGTAAAATAAGAGAGAATAGCCATAAGTATTGTGACATAACGTGAAATAACAGCCCATAATGCAATAAATATTGGCATAAAAGCATGATGCAAAATGGACGTATACACCATCTCCCCCCCCCCTTGGGAGAGATCCGTCCACCGATCGTGATCTTCATCACCATGGTAACGAGATGACATCGCCGTGTAGAAGTGGACAACCACCAAGCACTTGTCATGTGGAAGCTCGAAATGGGCACTCTCCAATGTCGCGCCCTCTCGTGATTCCTTCAAAAGGAACAAGTAGAACAAACATTTGGAAAAACAAATGCGGTTAGCGGTAGAGCAAAACCAAGCATTCAAGAGGTGATTCACCAAATAAGTGTCGTCATCAAGCATAGCATATGGTGTGACAAGGGAGCATGGCATAGCATGTAAGCACATAAATTTAGCACAATCAAGGACATCATGGAAACAAGCATGTAAATGTGAGGTAGAGATGCACATATGTGTGACAAGATAGCAAGCATCAACCTCAAGATCATAGCAAACATGCATAAGACTCTCAATGAACGGTCTATGGTAGGCATAAGAGTCATTCACAGCACCCAAAGAAATGAAATGTCTAAACACATGGGGCAAGTGCAAGACAATGCAAGCATAATGTGCATATGGTGTGGTGAAGAAAGTGTGGCACTCAACACAATGGAAAGAGCAATTGTTCATCATGTGTGAGGCAATCAAATGAAGCAAACTAGTGGAGCGAAGATGCAACACACTAGAGGAAATCATGGCAATCATATCATGTGAGCAAATAATAGGCATAGACAATGCACATGACGTATCGCAAGTACGAACACAAACCAAGATCATAGTATCATTGTAGGCATGGGGCACATAGAAAACATGGCAATAACAAGCAATATCTCCACCAAGCTTGCAAATACACATACAAGTAGTAGAATCAATCATCATGTGTAATGCAAAGCATGGGTCACAAATGCATGGAAAAGGCATAGGAATGAGCATATCATGCAAAGTGAACATGGCAATATGGGCATAAAGTGAGAAGTGGTAAATAACCCATAACCAAGTGAGAGCCATGTAGAAGAAATTCGCGAAGTCCTTGCGCGAAGAGAGCGGTGGGAAAGACACTCCATGGAATTCCAAGTCATCGTTGCTCTCGAGAGCTCGTTTTGTCAACTCATGGGATTGTGAGGTTGACAAGTATTCATGGGTACCTACACAAAAGAGACACAAACCAAAGAAATTGTGCGCGTGGTAAATGTACACATCATCCATCATGATGTGTATGTGCACATGTGAGTTAGCACAAGATAAGCATCGCTCAAAGAAATTTGATGCATGGTATAAGAACATGTCATCCATCATGAAAGAATAGTTATTGTGTATGACACGATGGGGATGCAAATTTAGCATAGAAGTATATGGCACATCAATAGCATGTTTATTCATGGGAAGCATATTGTGCACACAATTATTGGGATCATGCAATGGATAGGATGAATCAAAATCTCCTAATATGGACGAGGAAACTATGGGGGTCTCCTCATGAGCAATAGCGGACACATCATATGGATAAAATGGATAACATCCGAAACAATGCATAGTTGGAACAATGTGATCATGGCATGACATAGTAGATAAATGATGCAAAGGGAGCATATCAATATCATCACAAGAAAAACCAATGCCAATAACCATGGGCTTGTCATCTATGCCATATGTGCAAATTGGGTTTATGTTGATGGCATATGCATAGGCACTAAGATGAGATTGCAAATATGACATATTTTTGATCTCATGCATAGGATATGGCAAGTCAAGAGGATTGTTAAACATGATGTCACCAAGAGAATTATCACAAGAAATCCTATGTAACATGGCATCACAACTAATAGACTCCACATGAGAATCATCATAATAATCATAAATGGGCAAATCATCGCATGGGGAAATCGCACTAGCATGAAGCATGGAAATAGGTGGATCAACATCATGCAAGCAATCAATGTCAAGAATGTCCACTAGTGGGACTAGAGCATCACCTTCACCTATGTTACCTTTCTCATTCCACTCAAGTGGTGTAGGTGAGGTGGGAAAGACCAAAGTGTGGTCAATGTCATCATCGTCATGGAACCATGTGGGGGGTGCATCATAGTCCACCATGGCCATCCTCTTGTCCATAGGAAGGACGAAGTCGTCGAGGATCAGCGCGTCATCATAAATGGGACCTAGCACCAAATGAGAAGACATAAAAGAGGTAGAGGTTAAGTTGTTAGAAATCGAAATGGACTCACATGCCCTATCAACTACCTCACACTCTCTACGTGGTGGTGGCTCACTCACTCCCTCAAGGTAGGTGCACTCAATGTCACATATTATGGTGGAGTCACTCATCTCACTCAAGTGGTGGGGGTTGTGGCTCTCCTCACATGGGAATTGTGGCAACTCATCATATATGGGGCTAGTGGTGAAGTCACTCTCACTCTCCATATGGTGGCAAAAGTCACTCAAGTCATCATACTTTGCCGTGGTCGAAGGGAAAATCCCATGCTCAACTATCTCGTCGTCGCCGCCGTGGATGAAGGCCGAAGATGGCACATCATCACTCTCCTCCATGACCGAAGGAAAAATCCCATGCTCGATCATCTCGTCACCGTCACCGTGGAGGAAGGCCGATGTAGGCATACTCGTCGGAGGTAGGCGAAGATGCCATACGTCCAAAGGCGAAGATGCCTTGATGACACTTGGCGAAGATGCCGAAGTGGTCGTAGTAGTCGTAGCTCCGTCTTGGTGGTGCTTGTCTCGCGGTCTTCTCTTGTGCTCATGATGTCTGGCCGTAGCTTGATGTAGAGCTTTTTGGGACTTGTAGGTGTACGCATCACGAGCAGCTTCATCTTGATGGTGTTGTAGTGCTTGAGCTCGATGACGTTTCGAAGATTGGCCACTTGAGCGTTGCCGCCTTGAAGATGACGAAGGGGAAGAAGACTTGTAGTTAGCCATCATGTCTCGTACTTGATCCCTTTGTTCGGCCAACTTGGTGTCGAGGTAGTCCCTTATCCTTGCTTCGTTTTGGCGAATGTCGATGGCGAGTCGCTCAATGCCGTGCATTGCTCGTTGTAGTCCGAAGATGGATGTTTTGGTGATGTAGTTGTTCGCGTTGTCGTTGTCATGGAAGACCGGAGATGGAATGCCTTGCCTATCCAGCACAAAACTCAAGTAGAGGTGAGTAGGAAATGAGATAAACAATACCAAGTTACCTTTTCCCAAAGTTGAGGATGTATCCCGTTTCACTCAATGTGAGATGAAAGAATAGTGGAATTGGTACCGGACTTGTTCACTCACACCTATCAAGTAAAGCTTATAGTGGAGCTCGGTGAGGATAGTGGCACAAAAAATTGATGCAAAATGTTAGCAAGAGTCAATAATGTTGGAAAAGATTCACAAATTCGCAAGTGAAACAAGTAGACCAATAGCAATATGTGGCACACGGAAACACACACACGGATAGATAAATGGGGTTGTGCAACCAAGGAATGAGCACAAAATGTGGAATCCACGGAAAACGCTCGTGTTGCACAACTCAAGAGAGACGCTAGCACGATTGCTCAATAAGCGGATACGACACTTGTGCACAACCTATAAGATGCAAAATGTATGAGCTTTCTATCCCAAGTATGCTATGTGTATGATGTTCCCGATGCTCTTCTCAAGATGATCCAAGATGATCGGATATGACAATCTTATGTGCAATGTGGCGATGCTATGGCTCTTGCTTACAAGCTCTTTGCTCTATTTTCCTTTTTGCTTAAAAGCTTATTCTTCTTATTTTTTTATATGGCCACTTATGCAAAATGCACAAACCAAGATAGCAATTGTGTATATGCGGGAACGATCTTGTGACACAAGGGATGATATGATGATCCCACGATGATACCAATATGATATGGTATGTATGCAATGGAAGGTATGGATCACTAATGTGCACAACTAATGTTGCCGGCAATACTCAAATGGCTAGTCTCGATAGGAAAGTGACGCAAAATGGGCTAAGGGGTTAACAAAGTAATGGCAAGAATGCACAATGATAGGATACAACAATACCAAGATGATATAGAGGGTACCGTTCTTGCTTACGGTTGGGGTGTCAAATTGGTGAAGTGGTCGATGTCGATGACGACCTCGGCGATGATGAGTGGTGGTGTTCTTGATGTAGATATCAAGATGATGTAGACCCGTCCCTAAGTAGCCGAAACACCTTAGGAAACGGTAAAAAACCGCGAACTCAAAATCTCAAGGAAAATGTCAAATGGTGGTAGCGGAATGTGTTGGTGGTTCCGGAGTTAGCAATGCAAAAGTGGTGGTGGTGGTTGATGATGAAGCAACCGTCCCTAAGTAGCCGAAACACCTTATGAGACTCAAGTCAACACTCAAGCAACCACAAATGCTATATGGATCGAAAATGGGTTAGGTTGCGGAAAGCTATGGTGGTTTTGCGGATGATATCGTGGATGGCCTAGGTGTCGTGGTTCTAAGCCTGACAGTAGAGTGGGGGGTAGGTATGGAGAGGCAAGGTCCTAGATATGGAGAGGTTGTAAACACAAGGGATGTACGAGTTCAGGCCCTTCTCGGAAGAAGTAATAGCCCTACGTCTCGGAGCCCGGAGGCGGTCGAGTGGATTATGAGTATATGAGTTACAAGGTGCCGAACCCTTCTGCCTGTGGAGGGGGGTGGCTTATATAGAGTGCGCCAGGACCCCAGCCAGCCCACGTAGGAGAGGGTTTAAGGTGAGTTAAGTCTGGGACGTTACTGGTAACGCCCCACATAAAGTGTCTTTACTATCATAAAGCCTACTTAATTACAGGCCATTGCAGTGCAGAATGCCTCTTGACCTCCTGGTGGTCGAGTGAGTCTTCGTGGTCGAGTCCTTCAAGTCAGTCAAGTGAGTCCTTCGTTGGTCGACTGGAAGGCGACCTCTTCTAAGGATGTCCTTGGGTAAGGTACTTAGATCAGGTCCATGACCCTACCCTAGGTACATAACCCCATCATTAGCCCCTGAATGGATTGAGGCTTCGAGTGAGGAAGGAGTTGATGTCGTTTCCGATTAACCTTTGCGCTCTGGTCGTGCGCTGTTCTGGACCAAAGAATCTCTTCGTCGACAATGAGCAACTTGTCTTCCGTCGACTCGATCCATTCTCTTCTTTCGTCGAGTGATCTTTCGGGCTTCGACGATCTCCGAGCAACGGATCGCAGGAAACCCCGTGTCTGACAGACTGATCTGCTGTTCGCGGATTCCGCGGGATGCGAAATTTGGGGACGCGCGCGAAGCGGAGCGGACTGCGGCGTTCGGATGGGACGGGACATAGACGCCTCGATCTCCGTGCTGCTTTCTTCGCCACGTATCCCGTCTGCATAACTGCTCCCGGATATGATTAGATCGACCGGGCCCACCTGTCATCCACTCGGAAGGGACCTTATAAATGCGCCCGGCGAGGATTTCTGTGCTGTGCCTCAGCATTCTCTCTCTCTCTCTGCTCCCTTCGTCCCCGTCCAGCGCGCTCGCTCTCGCCCTCGCACAACTTCCCTTCGCGCATCTCGCCGGCAACCATGGCCAAGGAGAAGACGGCGGCGCTGGAACGTGCGAAGAAGGCGTCGGCGTCGGAGAAGGCAAAGGGGAGATCTACCAGCCGCGGCGGGTCCTCGTCCAGATCCCGCCTGCCGAAGGGCTGGGTCCAAGGAGACTGGATCCAGTCGACCATCATAGAGAAAGACCTCCTCGACATGGCCAACGAGGGCTTGATCCCTCATGGAGCTGCGAGGCTTCCGGGGAAGGAGTGGAAGCCCCAGCCAGAAGAGGGTGAGTGTGTGCTCTTGGCCACCCATGTTGATCGTGGATTTTCTTTGCCGCCGAGTATTTTCTTCCGTGGCTTCTTGAACTTCTTTGGAGCGCAGCTCCACCACTTTACCCCAAATTCTATCGCCTATCTTGCCGCATTCGTGTCCATGTGTGAGGGTTTCCTGGGCTGTCGACTGCACTGGGGTTTATTCAAGCATATATTCACGTGTCGCTCTCAGACCGTGAAGAAGGCGAGCCCAGGTGATGAGAGAACCTGAGTCGTCCAAATGTGTGGGGGTCTGGGGATCCAGGTGAGGAATAAGAGCACCTTCCCGCCCATGACCTTTCCCGAGTCAGTCAGAGGCTGGCAGTCGACTTGGTTCTATTGCCAGGACCAGTCGACGCCGGGGCAGTCGAGTGGACTCCCACAGTTTACCATGGACCGAGTGAACAAGCCTTCCTCTCTGAAGTTGATTCCGGAGGAGAAAGCTGACGTGAAGATGTTGATGGAGCGCGTGGTGCAGCTGGTTCGGGAGGGAGTGATGGGCATGGACCTCCTGGAGGTCTTCCTCAGGCGTCGCATCCAGCCCCTTCAGTTCCGGAGCCACTGCATGTGGTTGTACTGTGGGACTGAGGACGAGACTCGAGTCCATCCAGAAGCAGTCGACGATGTCACTCTGGAAAGATGGATGGTAGCCGTTACCGGAAACAAGGACAACCCACGCGGAGCCAGAAGAATTCCTCCACTCGACCACAATAGCGATCCAAACAAGGTACATTTTCTCTGCTCTCCACTGTGTTCTTGTCGCATTCATTTCTGTTTATCCTGCCGACTGGTCGACTGATCCTTGTCTTGATATCCGCTAGGCTCTCACCGAACTGTACTCGATGCCCGATGGAGCACAAACCCCGACTGAGGAGGGTGAGGCGAGTGGGGGCGAGAGCCAGGAAGAGGAGGAATGGGACTCGGATGTTGCAGAGGATGATGATGATGATGACGATGATGGCGGTGATGAAGATGACGTTGAAGACGAGGAAGAAGAGGAGGAGGAGGTCGTACCACAGCGCTCGGAAAGGCGGTCGAAGCTTGTCCACGACCCTTCGACTGAACGTGGTAAGGGGGTTGCGACCGCTGCTCAGTCGACCAAACGCCCTCGGACCTCCTCTCCAGTGCCGACTGAAAAGGCGCCGAAGCAGCCCAGGGCGGCCTCATCGAAGCCGATCAAGCTCCCGCCGAAGATGAAGGTGTCCATCCCCACCATATCAGCGTAACCGTGCTGCTTAAGTCTTCTTATTTTGTGTGAATCTTTGTCTCTGGTCGACGCTGAAGTTAGTCGACTGATCCTTTGGAGTTGCAGTGCTGCTACTTCTGAAACCTCAGCCCGGGCTGATGACCACGAGATGGAGGACGCAGCAACTTCGAAACCAGGTACTGTATTCTTAATGCTGTTCTTAGTCGACTGACTCGCGATCTCTGATCCTAATTCTTCTCCGTAGCTCCACCCAATGTTGTTATCGATCTCCCTGATGATGATGAGGATGAAGAACCGCTGAAGCGCAGGAGGAGTCGGAAAGCGTCCGCCAGTAAGGTGCCTCAGGATGTGACGGCGCCTGAGATTCTGACTGCGGAGGAAGAGAACACCACTCGACACACGGTGTCCTTCGCAGATCCATTGACGAGTGCTCAGCAGCCCTCCCTCTTCACGGCGCACCACGTCCCAGAGAACCAAGCTGGCGCGGCGAAAGAAGTGATACGCCAGGCGGGAATCATGATGGAGCAGTTGAAGACCATCCGGGATGCGAGCCAGGCAGCTTATGACGCCAGTTCTGCCCTCCAAAGCAATGTCCAGGTCAGTCGACCACCGTTTGTTCTGTTGGATATGCTACCAAAAACTTTTCCTTTCCGGAATTTATAGTAGTCACCCACTGGGTGTGTCGATTGAACTCCGTGTTAGCGGGGGCACGCTGAGTGCACCCGCTGGGTGTAGTCCCCAAGGCTAAGGTCGACTGCTGGCAGTCGGCCTTAGGCTTTATGATGTCAATCTTTCTGTCAGTCGACTATGTCGACTGGGTTTCACAAACCGGTGGGGGCACGCTGAGTGCACCCACTGGGTGTAGTCCCCGAGACTGTGGTCGACTGCTTGCAGTTGATCACAGTCTTAGAGAATGCATCTCGCTCTTTTTTTCTTGAGGTCGACTGGTCGACTTTGTCTTCAACAGGATTAGTGGGGGCACGCTGAGTGCACCCACTGGGTGTAGTCCCCGAGACTACGGTCGAATGCTTGTATTCGGCTGTAGTCTTAGAAACGTGTGTTTTTTCCTTTTTCACTCGGAAGTGAATTATATTTGACATTTAGTCGATCGGTGCTTCGCAGAACTCTTGTGATCTTGTGGCTCGCTACTCTGAGCTGGAAAACAAGCACACTCAACTCGAGCTGAGCCTAAAGCTGGTTCAGGAGAAGCTGACAAAGGCAAAGGAGGAGACCGAAGGTATGTTTGGTGAGATCCTGACGACTGCTTTTCTCCTTGCTTGTTTCAAAATCTGATCTTGCTGTAACTTGCAGGTAAGGTAAGGGAGGCCCAACAGAAGAAAGACCTTGAACTAGCTGAGAAGATCAAGCTTGCTGACGAGAAGTTAGCTTCAGTCACCAAGCTTGAACAAGACAATACCAATCTGAAAGCTGCTCTTGGGATCTCCAACAAGGAGGTCAGTCGACTAAAAACTGATAAAGCTGCCCTGACCGACCAAGTCAGCAAATTGACTGGGAAGAAAACTGATCTGGAGGCCTTCCTGAGTGGTCTTGCCAAGAAGCTGTTTCTTATGCTTGAAGGTAAACCTCTATGCTTGGCAAACATTTCCAATTGTGGTTTTTCCGTTCGACCATCCCCTTGACTTAGTGATCATCCTTGCAGAATTTTGTCAAAACTTTGAAGAAGAAACTAGCCGGCTGGAGCCAAACCTCGACCCCGTCAATTCTCCGGTGAACGATGAAGTTGCCATGGATGTTTTCCGACTGGAGTCTCGTGTTGCAGCTGTCGTGGACTATCTCGCAAGGCTGAAGGCCGCCACATCTCGCATCGACTCGACGCTCTGGCCTGAGGAGACACTTCAGAATGACCTTGAGTCGCTGATGGCTCGCTTGAACACGATCCCTGGTCGAGTGCAGGAATGGAAGAAGTCCTCGGCTCGGTGTGGTGCAGATGTTGCTCTGTGTCTGGCCCGAGTCCACTGTAAAGATGCGCGAGAAGAGAAGCTGGCGGCCCTTCGGGTGGCTAACACCAAGAAACACGACATCAGGTCCTTTATGGAAACTTTCCTTGCAGCTGCCACTCGGATCGCCGACGGAATTGACCTTGATGAATTCGTCGCACCTTCCAGCCCTCCACAGGAGGGGTAAAAAACTTCTTCTGGCTCGACGCTTTAAATTTGCCTCGGTATGCCGAGTGGAATTGTAACCGATAAACCTTAACAGGCTTAACGCCTGAGCACTTTCGGTTCCTTTAGATATCGATTCAAACTTGAATTTGGTGCTTGAATATGATTGCCTTTGGATCGAAATGTCTTTTGCAGGTTCAAAGCAAGGCGCCTTTACTGCAATCGACTTATTCTTTAGTCCACTTAGGCGAGCATTGGGCTGCGGCTAAGCCTCCGAGTGGAAGCCCGGCTTATCACTCGGTAGGATTTCTATAACTTAGGCGAGCACTTGGACTGCAGCTAAGCCCCCGAGTGAAAGGGTTGCTCTTCACTCGGTAGGATTTTTGACAACTTAGGCGAGTGCTTGTACTGCAGCTAAGCCCCTGAGTGAGAGGGTTGCTCTTCACTCGGTAGGATTTTTATAACTTAGGCGAGTGCTTGGACTGCAGCTAAGCCCCCGAGTGAGAGGGTTGCTCTTCACTCGGTAGGATTTTTATAACTTAGGCGAGTGCTTGG